>NC_142931.1:20203590-20243590 GCF_046866305.1 Octopus bimaculoides | reverse complement strand
GAAATACTTTCTGATATAAAACATATTAGTATGTTCTGTGATGTGTTGTGTAAATTTTCTCAAACAATAAAAAATGTTTTATAGTTTTCACAAAGTTGTTTTATAGTTTTCATAATTAGTTCGTTTAATTACAAGCATATTGTGAATGTCTTGTAGGTTTATTATATTAATTGTTACTTAATTGCATTTTTTCTATTTTTAATTAGTTCCCTTGCTTTCATATTTATGCCACTGAAAATGTTATTTGCACAACAAAGGATTACAGTTGGTGATATCTCAAATAAATTGTATTTATTATGAGCCAATGTGAGAGCCTTTATATGGTTACATAGCCTGCTAGAAATAGCAACAAATTTCTCTAAAATTACTACCTACTGTCTTAAAAAGAATTGGGAAAGACAACTGGACAATGTAGATCTTAATACACAATATGATAGGATGATCAAGGCTGGAATGCTTTTGATCATAGGTTTGTTTGATCAGGTCTGATGTGGTGGCTAAACAACATTAATAACATTGTACACATTGCTATGCAGGCATAATTTTAAAATGTATGTCTTGTGTGTTTAATTGTGTTTTTATATTTTTGGTAGTTTCCATTATAAATATCAGCTAAAATTTGCTTAGTATTCTTATGGAGATTGCATTGTACGTCATTGTTTTTTTAGCTCTAGGTCAGTTCTGATCAAGTAGACATTCCATCTGTGGCCACCTAGTCTTTTATTTTGTTTTTCAATGTGTCTACGGCCACTTTACTTAACCCTTTAGCATTTCTTGAATTAATCATGCTTTATGTTGTAACTCCAAGATTTCATCGATGTTATTTATTTATTTTTAAAATGACATTGTAGGGCAGGTATGAGAGACTGGACCTGACCATGTTTGAACATAAAGCAGGTTGAATATTTGGGGTAAATATGGCCATTGTAAATGCTAAAGGGTTGTCACCTAAAGTCTCTTTGTTAATTTTTTCCGTAGAATGTTTGTTACATAAACCAGTGTCTTAGAAATCCATCTGAATATCCAATCAATGGCTATATTAATTAACACTGCTCCAATCATGGCTAGATCTGTGTAACTCGTATAAGTTAATTGTTGATTATATGATTTGTATTGACATCAAAGTTCTCTTGATTTGTCTAGAATTGAACATTATAAGAAGTGATACTTTTTCTCCTCTTTCTCACTGACTCACACAGACAGATATGTTCTCCAGTTTCTAATATACTCTTTACTTTCTCATCATCACTACATATAGGCTTGAACTTGGTTGTGTGCTTAAGAAACTTGCTTTGCAATCACATGGTTTCAGGTTCAGTCCCAGTACATGACATCTTGGGAAAGTGTCTTTTATTATAGTCCTGGGTTGACCACTGCTTTGCGAATGAAAGTAGTAGACAGAAACTATATAGAGACCTGTTGTGTACACAGTACACACACACACACACATGCATACACATTTTTTATCTTTTACATGTTTCAGTCATTAGACTGAAACCATGCTGGGACACTGCTGTGAAGAATTTTTAATTGAATGAATCACCCCCAGATCTCTTTGTCGAATCACTAAGTTACAGGGATGTAAACACACCAACCCCAGTTGTCAAGTGGTGGTGAGGGAGAAGCACGGACACAAAGACATTCACACGCATATATATATGATGGGCTTCTTTCAGTTTCTGTCTACCAAGATGCCACCCACTACACTCTCAGAGTGGTTGGTGTTAGGAAGGGCATCTAGCTGTAGAAACTCTGCCAGATCAGATTGGAGCCTGGTGCAGCCATCTGATTCGCCAGTCCTCAGTCAAATTGTCCAACCCATGCTAGCATGGAAAGCGGACGTTAAACTATGATGATGATGATGATGATGATGATGATGATGATGATGAAAGATTAACAATAAATTCACAATAGTTTCATAATATTAAGGAAGGCCTTCTAGTAAATAAACTGTTAAAACACTTTTAACAATAACTTCAGACTTAAAAAGGAGGTTATTCAAGCTATCTGTTTAACCTTTTCATATCTAAACTAGCCATATCTGCCCAAAACTAGCCATATCTGCCTGTTTTATGTTCAAACTGGCCAAATCTGGCCTCTCACACTTACCCTGTGCACTGCTAAAAAACGTTTGATATACTTTGTAGCATAATGGTTCATCATCATCATTTAATGTCTACTTTCCATGCTGGCATGGGTTAGACGGTTTGACTGGAACTGGTTAGCTGGACAGCTGCACCAGGTTCCAGTCTGATTTGGCATGGTTTTTACAGCTGGATGCTCTTCCTAACACAAACTTCTCCAAGAGTGTAATGGGTGCTTTTTATGTGCCATTGGCACCGGCGCCATTTACATAACACTGGCAGTGGCCATGACTACGATTTCACTTGGTTTGATGAGTCTTCTCAAGAACAGCATATTGCTATAGGTCTCGGTCACTTGTCATCGCCTCCGTGAGGCCCAACATTCAATGACCATGCTATCAGCAACGGTCATGATTACGATTTCATGGGTGCCGTGTATATGACACAGGTAATGTCTACGACTACGATTTCACTTATCTTGATGAGCTTAATGAAATACCGTGTGCCTGCAAGTCATTAACGACCTTACATTATCATTAGAAAACTAAACAGTTACATCATCAAACGTTTGAAGCTATGAGATAATTAATGCATGATTAACTCGAAACAATGTCAATAAATAAGCTTTACATTTAAGAAAGTAATCACAATCTTAAATGGGTAAAACTGATTGAATGTAAACTATTGCAGTTTTTCCATGAAAAATTCAAAAATTCTTCCTCAGACTCAGCATATGAAATTATATTTCATTGTTCGTTAATGTGTCAGTTGTTTTAGGTGTCAAATAATTTGTTGTATAGAGTTGCAACATTTTACATCCTGATTCCTGATTGCAAATCTTGCTGACGTCAACTTTGCATGTCATCCAACTGCATTTGATAAAACAAAGTTTCAATGAAGTAATGAAGAGGATATAATCAGACTATTCCCTTCCCTGCAAACTTGAGGCCCTGTGCATCATCATCATCATTGTTGTTTTCAGTATTGTCATCATCATCATCATCATCATCATCATCATCATCATCATCATCATCATCATCATCATCATTGCCATTGTTATCATCATCATTATTGTTATTGTTTAAAGGTCCACTTTTCCATGCTTGCATGACAGTAATGCTTAGTTGCACCTACCATATGATGTCAAGACACACACTCACATACATGCACACCTTTATGCATACACACATACAAACACCACACACACACACACACACACACACACACATACACACATGCATGCACACGTGCATATGTATATATATATATATATATATATATATATATATATATATTGTATTTTGGGATAGAAATTTTAATTTTTTTTTATGCCAAATAAACATATGCACTATGTATTCATTCTTCACTCATTTATCACTATTCTTATTCTAACTCATGTCTATTGTCTGGAAATCTTTCATCACACATCTGTGACCTCTTCAGCAACACTTTCTGTCTCTATGTATGCTATTGCTCTGCTTATTCCATTCTGTATAAACACACATATTTATATGTTTGTATGATGTCTGTGTATGTATGAGTGAATGAATGAGTGTGTGCATATGTATATACTTGTGTGTGTGTGTGTGTATATACATGAAGGGCTTCTTTCAGTTTCCAAAACCACTCAATTGTGTCATCAGTCCAAGGCTAAATCATAAAATGCTTACCCAAGGTACCATGCAGTTGCACTGAATTTAAAACCACGTGGTTGAGAAGCAAACTTCTTCACAACACAGCTATGCTTCTGTCTATGTCAGAAATCAATGCATGACACATATCAAAGTTATTTCATCATTCATAAGTTAAACATAATGTCTGTGGGCTTCAAATATGCTGGACTACTGACCATATGGCTGCACGCTTAAATTTTACTCTGGCCTTTGTATAAAGCACTTGCTTGCTCCCCATTGACTCATTGTGACTCTTCATATTTGAATGCTTGTTAAAAACAACAGCAACAATAATAATATTAGGCTGGTGCATAATTATTGGGGCTTTTTTCCAGCAAATTTTATTCAACAGAAACAATAACAACATGTAACAAAAACATCTTTAAATGATTATTCCGGAGCATCTACTTCAATGACTGCTTCCCATTTGCTTGGCAGACGGTCAGACCATCATTTAAAGATGTTTTTGTTAAATATTATTGTTTTTGCTTTATAAAATTTGTTAAAAAAAAGCTGCAATAATTATGCACCAACCCAATAATAATAATGATGATGATGATAATGATAATATGATAAATAATAATAGTAATAATAATAATAATAATAATAATAATAATAATAATAATAATAATAATGATAATAATTTGTAAATTCAGCTTTATGTGAGCATGAAAAAAAAAGGGGAGGTTTGGAATGTAAATATTAATTTGTAAACAAAGCTTGAGTTACACTTGGCAGGATTTGAATATGCGACTGTTAATCAACAGTTATCAGTTATATTGTTTAATGTTGCGTCTAACGAATAAACTTAAACCAATGAGGGAGCCTCTGTATCAGTGTTTCTAAACTATTTTTGCTCCACTTCCTACTTCGATTTTCTCCCGAAAGCATATGTTCACTCCCACCATAAATGGACATTGCTAGTGTGTGTGTGACTGTGTGGTTAAGAAACACATGGTTTCAGTTTCATTCTCACTGTATGGCACTTTAGGCAAGTACTCTGGTTGAAGTGACGGGGACGTAAACACACCAGCATCGGTTGTCAAGCGATGTTGGGGGACAAACACGGACACACAAACATACACGCACACACACACACACACATATATATACACATATATACGACAGGCTTCTTTCAGTTTCTGTCTCCCAAATCCACTCACAAGGCTTTGGTCGGCCTGAAGCTATAGTAGAAGACACTTGCCCAAGGTGCCATGCAGTGGGACTGAACCTGGAACAATGTGGCTGGTAAGCAAGCTACTTACCACACAGCCACTCCTGTGCCTAGAATATATATTTTTACCAAAACAGCATGGATTATGAATAAATAAGTTACAGGTTCATATCTTTAAAATTAGGTCCCACAAGCACTTTTATTGGCAGCTTCAAACGAGGATTGAACCTTCCATTTTTATTGTTATTTAACAATTTATCAGAATTCACTTACCTCTTCTTCCTTACATGCCTCTCCTTTCCAATTATAATGGCAGACTTTAAACAATGATGATGATGATGATATATATCTCATTAAGCATATATACATACAAGCATATATTCATACAATTATATATATGATTGACCGTTGACTGAACACTATTCAATTTTTTTTTTCTCCGTGTTTTTCTCCTTGTCTCCGTATTCTTTCTGTTGAAGAGCGTAGCTCGAAACGTCAAAGACTTTCCGTATTCCTGAGCGTCATACTAATATATACTTTTGTTATTTACACCACCTGTCCTCGTCTGTTGTTATTATTTGTATATTCTCCCATATATATATATATATATATATATATATATATATATATATATATATATATATATATATATATATATATATATGTGTGTGTGTGTGTGTGTATGTGTGTATCGCCGTCCGTTAGAGAAAAAATTGTAGTTTAGAATCAGTAGTTCTTTGACTGCTATTTCTAAATTTTCAGTATGTTGGTGAAGCAACTCATGCTGACCCCTATATACTTATGATTATATATATATATATATATATATATATATATATATATATATAGTTAAGCATATCTACATACATACAAATATATATGCATACTCACACACACACACACACACACACACACACACACACACACACACATCATTGTGTATATACTTTGTTAATTCTCTTGTTGAGTCAGTGAGTGTATAGTATAAATCTATATTTCTTCCTTTTGTAAGATCACCTGCCTTTTCTCTATTCCTGCACACTTATATCTATATGTGTGCTTGTGTATGCGTGCGTGCATAGGTAGTTGTGTGTGGTGTGTGTGTGTGTGTGTGTGTGTGTGTGTGTGTGTGTGTGTGTGTGTGTGTGTGTGTGTGTGTGTGCATGCATGTACTTGTGCGTGGTCAACTGATTTTATTTGACAAAAGGTTTTCAATAACCCTTTGTCAGGACTAACTTCCAGTTATGGGAAGCAATATTTCTTTCATACAAGTGTATTTCTTTCTTTTGCAATTCAGTAATACAGATTTTGGTAAGCATGTATGTTGTTCATTTTGTCCTCACTTCTGTTGTTTGATGCTAGCATGGGTTAGACAGATATGTTATTGAGGCTCTGTTTTACAGCTGGATGCTCTTCCTGATGCTAACCATTACCTATTTTTAGTAGAGGATTTCAGGGACATAAAGTGGGTGAACGGTTTGTTAATAGGAGACTTTTCATCAAAGTTACCTGGAAATATACTTTTGTATTAGTGAGTGTGGATGCAAACAAACACACAGACACACACATGGGCATGCACATGTGTACATACATATGTACGCTCTTAAGCATGCAGACATACACACATGCAATAGGCTACTTTATAATTTCCACCTAAAATACACTCACAAAGCTCAGATTGACTTGGAGGTATTGGAGAAGACACTTGCTGAAGGTTTCATGTAACACCACCAAAAGACACACACACACACACACACACACACACACACACACACACTCTTTTACTCTTTTACTTGTTCCAGTCATTTGATTGTGGCCATGCTGGAACATCACATTTAGTCGAACAAATCGACTCCAGGACTTATTCTTTGTAAGCCTAGTACTTTTTCTATTGGTCTCTTTTGATGAACTGCTAGATTACGGGGACGTAAACACACAAACACCGGCTGTCAAGCAATGGTGGGGGCACAAACACAGACACACACACATGTATATGGTAGGCTTCTTTCAGTTTCTGTCTACCAAATCCACTCACAAGACTTTGGTCAGCCCAAGGCTATAGTAGAAGACATTTGCCCAAGGTACCACGCAATGTAACTGAACCCAGAACCATGTGGTTGGGAAGCAAGCTTCTTACCACACAGCCACGCCTAAAATAATAAATTATTATAATTATGTATTTTTATGTTCAGTTCCACTGCGCTGTACCTTGGCAAAGTGTCTTTTATTATAGCCATGAACTCAATAGAGCCTTGTGAGTAGATTTGACAGGTGCAGACTGAAAGAAGCCCATTGTATGTGTGTCATTGGTCATCATCATCATCCTCCTCATCATCATCATCACTAAATGCCTGTTTTTCATGCTGGCATGGGTTGGGCAGTTGAGAAGAGCTTGCAAGTTGGAGAGCTACACCAGGTTTAAATTGTCTGTTTTGGCATGGTCTCTACAGCTGGATGTTTTTCCTAATGCCAACCACTTTACAAAGTGTGCTGGGTGCTTTTTGCATGACACCAGCATTCGTGTGTGTGTGTGTGTGTGTGTGTGTGTGTGTGTTTGTGTAGGGAGAATTCACAAAAAAAACAAAAGACAAAGACGGGGGAGAAAAAATCTGACAACATCTCTGACAGCTGTTTCGATTCCAAACCTTTAGAAATTAATTAACAAAATTAAAACAATTTAGAATCTCATCAGAGTTACCTAAAGATATACATATTAGATGTTCAATTCTTGCATGTTGAGTATGCAGCTGCAAACCTTTAACGTTTAATCTGATGAGATTCGACTTTTAAATGGTTTTAATTTTGTCAAATAATTTCTAAAGGTCTGGAATTGAAACAGCTGTCAGAGACGGCGATTTTTAAAAATTAATAAATAAATAATTATTTATTAATTATCTCTCTATTTTTTCATCTTCTTTAAATATATATAAACCACGGTTTCTCTAGTTACCTTGCAGTTGAATATTAACAGTAATTTTCATCACTTTTTAAATGGGTCACTAACCAGTATTTTCATTGGATTTTATTATCCTTTATTGAGTTTTCTAACCTTTATTTGAACTTACATATATATAAATATCATCACCATCATCGTTTAACATCTGCTTTCCATGCTGGCGATTTTGTACTTTATTTGGGTCTTTAAGAATTGTGGGAGAAATTATCCACAAACCAGACAAGTATCCCAAATGCTTGTAGCAAGTTATCCTTAACTCAGAGACATGGTCCAGATACTTCTAACTAGTTATGTTTAAACCAGAGGCATGACTCCAAAGTTATCCTCAAACCAAGAGCATGGCCCAAATACTCACAGTAAGTTATCCTCAAACCAGAGGCATGGGGCTCAAGTGCTCATAGCAAGTTATCCTCAAACCAGAGGCTTGGCTCAAATGCTCACAACAAGTTGTCCTCAAAGCAGAAGTATGACTCCTAAATGCTTGCAACAAGTTATCCTCAAACCAGAGACATGGGGCTCAAGTGCTCATAGCAAGTTATCCTCAAACCAGAGACATGGGGCTCAATTGCTCATAGCAGGTTATCCTCAAACCAGAGGCTTGGCTCAAATGCTCACAACAAGTCATCCTCAAAGCAGTGGTATGACTTTCTAAGTGCTTGCAACAAGTTATCCTCAAACCAGAAGCATGGCTCAGATGCTTGCTCTGGCCTGAACTTTGCTAAAAGCACTCAAGGACCTGGTGATAGATGTTGAATTTGGTGATGGATTAAAGCTACCGCCTAAGATTAATTTCTCCAAATTAAGTTTTCCAACTCAATGACACATGAAAAAATATGAATTCATATCTTATATTGTCAGTGTCACCAACCCTGACACACTATCCCACCCTCTCTTTCTGCTATCTCTCTCACTCCTTCTTTCTCTCTCTCTCTCTCTCTTCATTCTTCTCACTCCCATGACCACCCTCTCCTCACTGTCTTCACTTGTCTGTTCCTCTCCCCCACACTATTATATTCACATATACACGCCCATGTTTTTTTAGTGCATTTATTATTTTTCTCCTATTCTTAATGCAATACAATAAGATACCAACCCCTCCCCACACAAACGCCTCCCACACATACAAATCCCCCCCAACCCCCCTCATTATTATGCTTTATTTATCATCATCTCATAATTTATTGGATGCCCTGTAGATGGCGTGGCTAAAAATAACACAAACAAAAATAATATTTCTAATTGCAATTACTATGATGACGGTGGTAATTATGATAATGATTGTGGTGGTTATAATGATGATGGTGATGGTTATAACGACGATGATGGTGGTTCTGGTGATGGTGATAGTGATATTGGTGCTAGGTTTAAAAGGGTCGGATAGGAGTTTTAAGGAAATTGGGCTGCTATTTCTTGTAGTTAGAATGACCACATTGACGCTGCATCATGGGATTGCAATGATGATAGTTGCAATGTTTATGATGATGACAACAATAATGATGAATGAAGATGATAATAGTTATGATGATGATGATGATGATGATGATGACGACGACATTGTTTCTGAGATTGAATTGTGAGACTGAAAGAAAGAAATATAGATTGAATGTTAGTCGCTTTATTATTCAAGGGTTTTGTTTCAGTCTGTTTTGTTTCCATTGCTACTATGTTTAATTCATAGTTTCTACCTGTTAGTACTAAGCAGTCACCTGGTTTCATCATTAATTTCTTTGGCTTTTAATATTGGCTACTTACCGTCTTGTATATAGCACACACAAACACATGCATATTCACATATATTTATCCACACACACACACACACACACACACACACACACACACATACACACACACACACACACACACATGCACACACATGCAAACATAGTTGCACGTTGACACACATACTTCACAGACACTCATACACAGATTCATTTATATACACAAACTAATATATAATTACTCTCATGCATGCATATATATGTACATACACATTAAATACAAAAGCACCTTCTCATTTACCCACTTGCACATTCAAACCTAAATACACTGTGCATATATATATATATATATATAAATAAATATTCTGTGCATTAATATATATATATATATATATATATATATATTTATATGCACACATGTAGACTGATCAATAAGTATTCGGACTGTTGCTATAGTAACGAAGCTAAAGCATGCAGAGTGAAGTTGCTTGGCAGAGGTTGACCTTGAACTTTACTGTACATGCACACTAAGTTTTAATGTTCTAGCTCACTTCTGCTGTTTACAGCAGTGCTTGGAAGGAAGGGGTGTTGCATGTAATCATCGCATTGACAATGACAGAAAAAGTTGAGCAGAGAATCTGCATCAAATGTTGCCAAAAGCTTAGTGATACCTACTGAGATCCAAGGTCTATAAATCACATTGTTGGAGAAGATGCCTTCATAGTGTAGCATTATGGTAGTGGTGGTGGTGGCGTGCATTTTCCAGTATTACTGCTATGATGTTAAGAACTTTGCTTCCCAACCATGTGACCTTGGGTTGTACCACTTTGTGGCACCATGGGAAAGTGTCTTTTACTATAGCCCTCAGGCTGACCAAAGCCTTGTGAGTGGATCTGATAGATGGAAACTGAAAGAAGCCCATTGTATATCATCATCATCATCATCATCATTTAACGTCCATTGTCCATACTGGCAGGGGTTAGGTGGTTTGACTGGGGTGGCACACTGGAAAGCTGCACCAGACTCCCGTCTGATTTGGCATGGTTTTCTTACGGCTGGTGCCCTTCCAAGTGCCAACCACCCCAAGAATATAATGGGTGCTTTTATGTGCCACTGGCATGGGTGCCATTTTCATGACACCGGGTTGCTTTTACATGCCACTGGCACATGTACCATTTTGCATTACATGGGTAACTGCCACAACTGCGATTTTTCTCAGCTTTATGGGTCTTCTCAAGCATGACAGAATGCCGAAGATCTCAGTCATATTCTCCATGAGACCCAACACTTGAAAGGAAATATATATATATATGTATGTTTATATAGCACAGGCATTACTGTGTGGTAAGAAGCTTGCTGCTCAACCAAATGGTCCTGGGTTCAGTCCCACTGCAATGAAACTTGGGGAAGTGTCTTCTACCAGTTTGGCCAAAGCCTTGAGAGTGGATTTGGTTGATGGAAACTGAGAAAAGAACATTATTTACATTTGACGGATATTTGTCCTCATCTTGTTTGTTGTTAACACAACATTTCGGCTGATATACCTTCCAGCCTTCATCAGGTGTCTTGGGGGAAATTTTGAACCTGGGTTCTCATTCCTAAGGTATTTTTCGATGTTGTTGTTGTTATTATTATTATTATTATTATTATTATTATTGTTTAGGTCACTGCTTGGAATCAAACTCGGAATCTTGGAGTTAGTAGCCCGCGCTCTTAACCACCATATGCCCACGGGCATATGGTGGTTAAGACAAATATCCATCAAATGTAAATAATGTAAATAATGTACATAATTCCTCATCTCTTAAATATAGAACTGAGAAAAGAAGTCCATCATTTATATATGTGTGTTTACATGTTTGTGTGTGTACCCTTTCCTAGACATCATGTGTTAGTTGTAAATGAGCATTGTCATCATAAAACCAAGGTTGTTTGGTTCCACTCTTACATGAAAAATGTGTCTAGCTACAAGAAAATATTACCTTGGTTTGAAATAGGTGAAGGTGAGCAGCAGGAAGAGCATCCAACCATAGAAAAAACCTGCTTAAACAAATTCTTTTTGACCATACAGGTGTGGAAAACCGACATTAGATGATGATGAGAAAGATAGGGCTAGTGGGACAATTGGTATCTCTTCCTACCAGCTGTAAGAGGCTGCCAGAAATCCAGTCTGTTTTTACCAAAAGTGTTCTACCCTATTCTTTATCTTTTTTGACTCACATAATGTAGTAAGGCAGAGATCAATAAGCTCAGGGTATATCCACTAGGGTAGGCCTGTAGCACTGTATCTCTAAGCCCTCAGCAGCACTGTGACCCTTGTTAAGTTAACCTGGGGCTTTGAAGTATTCAGTTTATATGTTTTATTGTAGGTAGGTTTAGCAGAAGTCTTGATAAGAGAGAGGCTTCATTCTTGTAGGAAAAACTCACATGCTGGTCTGCTTCCCTGTTCACCACATGGGTTAGTAGTAGTGAGCTATGAGCAAGTGGGTTGCAAGCACTAATGCGCTAAATGCATCACTGTGTGTGTGTGTGTGTGTGTGTGTGTGTGTGTGTGTGTGTGTGTGTGTGTGTGTGTGTGTGTATATATATATATATATATTTAAGAATTATCCATCTATTGTTTTCATAATCGGTCATAATGTCTTACGTTTAAGATGATTCCCATGCTTTCCCTGATGAGAAGGTTACAATTTTAATATCAAAGATCCCTATGGATCACACAGGTTGTAATCCTTTGAAACATATGTAGGAATAAAGTATGCAATTATAACATGCGTTTTCTCCATTCCTTAAATTCTTAAATATACTCAAATACCCAAAATTTCAAGGAGTCCCTGCCTTAAAAACAGGAACTAAACCACAGTTATTTTGTGTTCTTTGCTACATTGGTTTCTATTAACCCATTTATTCTATCAGAAGAATTTTTATTCATTAAGATAGAAGAAATACACATAATTATATATATATATATATATATATATATATATATATACACACACACACACACACATGCACATTTTATATATATATATATATATACACACGCACACACACGCGCGCACATTTTATATATATACATACACACAAACACACGCACATTTTATATATATATACACACATACATATACATGTACACGCACACACATACACCCACGTGTGTATGTATTTATATATGTATATGTATGTATTTATACATGTATATATTTTTCTGATGCATTTAGTTCACCTGAACACTGTGTACAAAAAGTTCATTATATATATATATATATATATATATATATATAAAACATATATAATATATATTTATATGTGTGTGTGTTTGTATTTATATGTATATACAAGTGTATATATATATATATATATATATATATATAGATAAGCATATGTATATGTTTCTATATGTATATGTGTGTGTCTGTGTATGTGTGTATACACACACATATAACACACGCACACACTCACACACATTGTGTTTAATATATGTGAAAATCACTATAGCATAACATTCATATTA
The DNA here is from genome assembly GCF_046866305.1 of Octopus bimaculoides. Taxonomy (NCBI): domain Eukaryota; kingdom Metazoa; phylum Mollusca; class Cephalopoda; order Octopoda; family Octopodidae; genus Octopus; species Octopus bimaculoides. Next base: position 20,230,471 of record NC_142931.1, on the reverse strand, counting down.
GTATTGCTATTGTTATTAACAGAACAGGTTGATCACCTGTTGGTCACAACAAGATGAGATGGGATGACCTAAACACTTGGTTTTCATTACCTGGTCTGATTTTAATACAAAATTAATAGAAGCCACCAACTAAGTAGGCTCTAAGTGGTAGTTGATCATGGTAGAAATAGCAGCTAATTCTCCATTAAATTACACTATAAAAAAATAAGAAGAGAAATAGAGAAATACACATTGGATAATTTCAGTCATAGAAAAAGTATGTTTGGAATGAAGATGAGATATTTCATTGCTGGACCACCTTGATCATTGGTTTGCTTCATTGGGTCCGACCTAGGGTTAAACAGCAATTATTACAGCAAGAAGAAGACCAATAATAACAAAGAATTATTACTCACAGTGTTGTTATCTTTATCCATCTGTCTATATCTTTCTCTGTTTATAGCTCTACCAATCTATCTGTCTCGCTTAAAGGCACACATTCATCCGTACACACACGCACACGCACACACCCGCTTCCATACACACACACACCCGCTTCCATACACACACACACCCGCTTCCATACACACACACACCCGCTTCCATACACACACACACCCGCTTCCATACACACACACACCCGCTTCCATACACACACACACCCGCTTCCATACACACACACACCCGCTTCCATACACACACACACACGCTTCCATACACACACACACACGCTTCCATACACATACACACACACACACACACCAGTGCTTTTCTAGTGCATTTTTATATCAGATATTTTCCTTCTTTATTTGTTTGCTTTCATATTCACCCTCTCCCTCTCTCCCTCCCTCTCTCTCACCCTCTCTCCCTCTCTTTCTCACCCTCTTTCTTCCTCTCTCTCCTTCTGTCACTCTCTAATACACAAACTCTTAAACACACACATACATACATATACACACCTACCCAATCATACACACACTCACACCCACCCACTTATATTTTTGTAGTGCATTTATATATTCATTATATATCTATTTATTCCTCTCTTTCTCTATCTTTTTCTCTTTTGCCCTCTTTCTCTATCTCTATCTCTTTTTCTCTTTTGCTTTCTTTCTCTCTCTCATATCCTCTTTCACTATCTCTCTCCCTCTCCCTCCCTCCCTCCCTCCCACACACATATATCTATATGCACACATAAAAACACACATACATACTTATCTATTTGCATTACTTACTCTCACATAAGCTGAGAGGAATTTCATATCAATTTGAACCTGTGGATATTTGCTAACATTTAAAGAAAGAATCACCAATGTTCTCATTGTCATCGTCATCGTCATCATCATCATCATCATCATCATCATTATCATCATCATCTCTACCAATAATAACAACTATATGATAACAAGAACAACAACAACAACAACAACACAAAATGCATTTGGACAAGGATTACAGCTGTTTGTATGGATTTTACTGATTACCTGTAGATTATTTGGATTATTTTCATACTTTTCCAATCATGGATCTGTCTGTTAACTTCTGTCAGGATAAAGCTTTTACATCAAGGATCGATTATTTAAAAGGTAAGGTACCAAAACTATAGGGATTTTTTAAAAATAGGATACGGTTTCAATTCCTGCTTGAAGTAGCTAATGATTTCTTGAGAAAATTATGAAATATAATACAATCTCATTTCCTGTGAACTTTTGAAATTTCCTGTGCTTGTGATTGAATAAAAATAAAATATTTTCAATTGCTTATGTTATGGGTTGAAATCGCTATGGGGTCAGCTTTGTCTCTTATATTTACAGACTTGGAAAAAATAAAATTTCATTTGTTGTTGATGTTGTCGTTGCTGTATATAGCTCCATATCAGTCCTGATCAGATAAACGTATATTTAAAGGCAATCCGGCTATGACCGTCCCATCTTTATTACATGAGAAGGGAACCCAGGAACTCATTATTTAACGTGCTATTTACTAAAATGTTTCGTTTAAGACAGACATGGCTGCTGTTTCTAGCAAATTGAGTGACCACTTGAGGTTTTCCCCTTGGCTCATAAAGAACCAGTCAAGTACTGGGGTAGAATTGTCTATATTCTTCCCCAGTGTGAATGGTTTTGTGACAGTTTTAGTAACATTATAGAGTTTAACTTCAAGTTGCTGTTTAGAGTTCCTTGTTCTATATCTTCAGTGATTAATATTTAGTTTGTTTTTGACACTACACCTATGGTCATACTAGAGTACCACATTTCTGAGTGGTTGTGTGTGTATATCATCATCATCATCATCATCATTGTTTTAATGTTCATTTTTCCATGCTTGCATGGGTCAGGTGGTACTTGTTGAGACAGATTTTCAATAGCTGGATGCCCTTCCTCTTACCAACCCTCACATGGTATCAAGTCAAAGGGAACACACAAAAACACACACATATATATGTATAGATGTCTTTGCGTCACTACATAATTAATGTGTGTGTGTGTGTGTGTGTGTGTGTGTTTGTGTTTGTGTATATGTTCATATTTATATGTGTGTGTGTCTGTGTCTGTGTGTATGTATATATTTATATATACTGTATTTTGAAATAATAGCATGAAATTCAATATCAAACAAAATTTCTCACGAAGATATATATATGTCTAAAATAGTATTGTATTAAAAATATATATAAATATATGAAACATGACAGTTTAAAAATTTCTTAATTAATACATCTTTATAAATTCATTGTATAATATTCTAACAGAATATATTCAATTAATGATGTATATATTTATATATAAACACATGTGAGATATATGTATATGTTTACACACACACACACAGACGTATATATAGTATCTGAAATGTATAGTATTAAATATCCATCATAGCTGATCGTATCAATCAGTTTTGTATAAAAAATACAATGGAGTGTTAGGTAACAATTCAATTATATAACTTTATGCTCATCAGAGTTAGCCGGTATGGAGGGAAATATAGTGACTGCTTTCTATTGTCGGAGGTAGATTAGCACAACCGCTCAGTGGCTGCTATGAAAAAGGTGTACACACACACGTGTCTGTGTATGTGTGTGCGCGCGTGTGTATGTGTGTGTATGTTTGTGTGTGTGTGTGGGGGGTCGTTGCCAGTGCTGCCTGACTATCACTCCGTGCCGGGGGCACGTAAAAAGCAACATCTGAATGTGGCTTATGCCAATGCTGCCTGACTGGCTCCTGTGCCGGTAGCAGATAAAAAGCACCCACTATACTCTCGGAGTGGTTGTCATTAGGAAGGACATCCACCTGTAGAAACGTTGCCAGATCAGATTGGAGCCTGGTGCAGCATCCTGGCTTGCCAGTCCTCAGTCAAGCCATCCAACCCATGCCAACATGATGTTGATAATAATGACACAAATATCTCACATATGTGTATATATATGCATATACACACTCATGCATTTGTGTGTGTGTATGTATGTATGAATCTATCTATCTCTCTATCTATATCTATCTATCTATCTATCTATCTATCTATCTATCTATCTATCCATCCATCCATCCATCCACCCATCTGTCTATCTCTGTCTGTCTGTCTGTCTGTCTGTCTGTATATGACAGGCTTTTTTGTCAAGTTCACTGACAAAGCTTTGGTTGGCCTGAGACTATAGTAGAAGATATTTGTTGACGATTTTATGAAATGAGACTGAACCTGAGACCCCCATGGTAGGGAAAATATATAAAATGTCCATGGAACGTGGATGTCAAATGATGATGGTGATGTTATATTATGGGCAGCACCTATACTTTTAGCAGGATATTTTATACTGAGTGAAAAGTTTGGAAGAAACCACCACTTCATGAGTTACAGCTAAATACTACTTCGATCTTTGTTAACCCATTAATACATAAATATTAATTGAACACTTTGTGATAAATATTTAATTATCCATTTTGTATTTTCTGACTTCCCTGTTTTTATTATACATTAATGGAGCTAAGTGGTCTAGCTGGATATCAGTTGATGCTGATGGGCACACCTGCAAATTGAGCAAATGCAAAGGGCAAAGTGCTGTTCATTGGGGCCCCTATTGTGTATGCATGTGTCAGTGTGTGTGTATGCATGTGTCAGTGTGTGTGTGTGTGTGTGTGTGTGTGTGATTCTTTTTCCATAAGTGCATGCATTGTTGAAGGGAGATATTATTTGCAATGTGTTTGTATGAAATGATATTTTGTATGTGTGTGTAGTTATTCTTGAGCATCACATCAGCCCTGATTTAGTGGACCTACACTTAAAAGTGTTCTAACTATGACTATCCTGTCTTTTATATGCATAATGTATACAGGGCTACAATATGCAGTCTATGTTTCTCTTTTGTAGGATGTAATTTGAAAGAGATTTGACTGTTGTTTCTAGCCTATTTAAGTGACCTCACAGAGGCTGCTTTTCTCTCTTTCCCTGTTTTTCTTTTTTTCTTCTGTATGTGCATCTGGAAAAGCCATTGTTTTTGGGTAACCAGTCCTAGGTTCATCTCTGGTTAAGCTCACCAGACATATAATTGAGTACTCCAGCCACGACCATCTGATATAACTTCTTTCTTTAAGACAACATCATGTAATTTTAGGGAAATGTAGCTGCTATTTCTAGCTGGTCGAGTAATTGTGTAGAGGCTCCCTTGTTTGTGTATAAGTGATGATGGCCTATAACTGTTTAAATGCCAATTTCTCTTCATTCAGTGTGAATGATATATGATTATTATATGTGTATACTTTTGTGTTTCAATGCAAATGTATGTCAAGGAGTTTTTGTTTTCAATTAAGGGCATCTATATGAATATTGTGTGTATATATATATTTGATATAATAGATGTTATTACATCCCATCCAGCCTACAAATATGTATATATGTTTCTGTCCGCACGTGTGCAGGATGATGGGTTCAACACAGTGGAGTGGAAATACTTGAGCTCATAATAACCACACAACTATATTTGCACACCCCTACCTCTCATTTTCTTACACACGCTTGTGGCTGTGCTGGGCTATTGCTCTCATCAACCCCAGTACCTTGTCTGGTGTTTATTGATTTTATTAACTTCGGAAGGACAAAATGTAAAGCTGACTGGGAGACACTGTAACATAAGCAGGATGTGATATAAAAAGGGGGTAATCAAGTATCACAAAGTTTTCTTTTGCTCAACACTCTACCTTTTACGGTCATGCTTTGCCAATATGCATACATGCACACATTGTGTGGTAAGTAGCTTGCTTACCAATCACATGGTTCCGGGTTTAGTCCCACTGCGTGGCACCTTGGGCAAGTGTCTTCTACTATAGCCTCGGGCCGACCAGAGCCTTGAGAGTGAATTTGGTAGACGGAAACTGAAAGAAGCCCGTCATATATATGTGTATATGTATATATATATATATATATATATATATATATATATATGGATGTGTGTATATGTTTGTGTGTCTGTGTTTGTCCCCCCAGCATCACTTGACAACCGATGCTGGTGTGTTTACATCCTCGTAAATTAACGGTTCGGCAAAAAGAGACCAATAGAATAAGTACTAGGCTTACAAAGAATAAGTCCTGGGGTCGATTTGCTTGACTAAAGGCGGTGCCCCAGCATGACCGCAGTCAAATGACTGAAACAAGTAAAAGAGTAAAAGAGTATATATGTGAGAGCATGTGGTCAGGTGGTTAGGGTGTTGCACTTGTGATTGCAAGATTGTTATTTTGAATCTGGATCAGGTTGGGAGGGGTGTTGTGTCCTTGAGCGTGGCGCTTCTTTTCATGTTGCTCTGTGATCACTTTGATACCTGGTGTGTGGCATACCATGCATACTGGCACAGGTAAGGTCAGTTTGATGGAGGTCATGAGCTAATGTACAACACATACATTTGATCACTATAAACAAATCATGACAAATCATTTGTGCAAGTTGCTCAGCAAGAAATTGTAGAATTGTCTTTCTCAGACTCGAGAGACTACCAGAAGGAAGAAATTATATCTCATCGTCATCATCATTTAATGTTCGCTCTCAGTGCTGGCTGCCCAACCCATGCCAGCATGGAAAGCAGACGTTGCCAGTGGCACGTAAATAGCACCATTTGAGAGTGATCGTTACCAGCGTTGCCTTACTGGCACGTGAAAAAACATTCGAGCGAGATCATTGCCAGTGCCCCTGGACTGGCACCATTTTGAGTATGGCCATTGCCAGTACCGTCTGACTGGCCTTCGTGCCAGTGGCACGTAAAAGCACCCACTACACTCTCGGAGTGGTTGGCGTTAGGAAGGGCATCCAGCTGTAGAAACCCTGCCAAATTAGATTGGAGCCTGGTGCAGCCATCTGGTTTGCCAGTTCTCAGTCAAATCGTCCAACCCATGCTAGCATGGAAAGCGGACGTTAAACGATGATGATAATGATATATATATATATATATATATATATATATATATAGAGAGAGAGAGAGAGAGAGAGAGAGTGGTAATAAAGATAATGTTGGTAAGAAGAAATGAAGGAATTGGTCCTTAGTTTTTTTATATGAAAATATAGAAAAGTTTCATATTTTCCAATGAAATGAAATGAAAAAAAAAAATAATATAAAATATATACACAGACATGACAGAAGTAAATAGATACTCCATAAAACATCGTTTTATGTTTATTCTAACTTGTAAATGTTTATATTTTTTATTAATTGACATTTTGATATTTCAGGTACTGTATGTGACTGTTTATTCATGCCATGTTCAATAGAAACCTTGGATCTGTCTGAATTTCAAAGGTCGTATTGTGGGTCATTCTGAAGGTGGACATAGTCAGCATGAAATTGCACAAAACCTTGGGATCCCACTTTCTACAGTTAACAGAATGATTGTACAATTCACCAGAGAGGGGAAGGAGTCCGCATCACCTCACCAAGATCAACCAGGACCCTATGGCAAGACTCTTCTCTTTCTAAGAGAAGTGTGGCGGATAATCCTCATTGCAAGACCTCTAACATGGCAGAACAAGTTGATGTCAGTCCCAGAACAGCTGTCAGGTATCTCCACAAACTTGGTTACTATAACAGAGCAGCAAGAAGGAAGCCACTTCTTCGACCAGTCAGCATCAAGCAGAGAAAAGATTGGGCCAGGGAGATGGTGGAGAGGCCACTAGCATTTTGGGACATTGTTATATCTCTGATGAGTCCAGATTTGCTGTATTTCCTGACAGTGGTTGAGTGTGGGTCTGGAGACTGTGATCAAAAATTTGATGTGAAAAGATTGCAGCCAACAATGAAACATGGCAGCTATTCTGTGATGGTCTGGGGAGCAATTTAGAGCAATGGTTGATCAGAGCTGGTGGAGTGTGAGGGAAACATAAACTCAGATAAATACGTGTCCATATTGCAGAAAGGGCTCCTTCCAATCTTCTCCAACAGTGATTAAAGAAGACTCTTTATTTATGGAAGATGGGTCTCCTTGTCACATGGCTAAAATGATCCCAGATTTGTTGGATGAAAACAGCATTAAAAAGCTTCCATAGCCAAGCCAGTCACCAGATATGAACCCTATTGAACATTTCTGGGACATAATGGACAGGACACTTCATAAAAAGAACAAGAAAGTATCTTCAAAGCCAGACCTTCTGAGATTACTGCATGAAACTTAGCAAGAAATTCCGCAAGAGAATATTCATCATCTGATTAGTAACATGCCTAATAGGGTCCTTGCATTGAAAAATGCAAAGGGCATGTCTACTAAATATTGAATATTCACATTATAAAAAGTAATAAATAATTTGAATTTATAATTTCAGATTTCAATAAATTTTAATGACTATAAGGGTGTCTATTTACTTCTGTCATATATTTCTGTATATAATAAAAAAAATATAAAGTAGAATATTTACTTTATTAGTTTTAAGAATTTTTTGCCTTGCACTTGAGAATACTTGTGCCTCTACTATGTATGTATGTCTGTATGCATGTATACATGTATGTATGTATGTATGCATGCATATAGTATCAATTCTTCTTGTGCTCTTGAGCACATCAGGCAGTAAGTCGATGCCACTGGTTTCTGTTGGCTGTAGTTTTCTTTTCATCCAGTCTTGTGATATTGGCCTCTCTCATGTTGGTTATGAATGTTCTGCATCATGTATTGGGTTGTCCGGAAAGTCCGTGCTGATTTTCCAAAAGGTTCTTCTCACTCAACTCATGTCGTACCCAAGCGTTGTAGCAATTTGTGTACCCAAGCTTTACTAGGTGCTCATGAACGACAGATTTTGATAGGTTGCGGCTTTCTGCCAATTCTCGGGTTGTGCAATGTGGGTTGTTCTCAATTAATGACTTGATTTGGTCATCACCTGTAGTGGATGGTCTGCCTGATTGCTCTTTATCAATAAGGCTACAATCTCCAGCTCGGAACCTTGCGAACCACTTCCATACAGTTCTTTCAGATAAAGAAACATCACTGTAAACTGCGCATATTTCTTTGGTTGTTTGTGAGGCATTTTTCCCTTTACAGAAAAAGAAAAGCATCAAGTGCTGAAAATGAACTTTCTTATCTTCCGTTTTAAAGGGTTACAGAATTAACACAGGTTATAAGAACATAAACCTTCTTCCACGAAAAGATAGCTTAAACTGTGCCCTAAATGGAAGTGTAGTCAAATCTTATTTTATGGACTCAACCATGTTCTAAAATAAGTTGAACTTTCCGGACAACCCAATAGTTTTCAGTTTTCTTCTCTTTCTTTCTTCCTCCAGTGGTGTCCATTTGCAAACTTCTTTTGAATGGCATTGTTTTTGTAATCAAAGTATACAAGCTGCTAGTTTTGTGATGATTTCACTGGTCTTGTGTTGGTTCTCTCTTCGGAATGTCTTCATTGATAACATGGTCTTGCCAGTATGTTCTCAGAATCTGTGTGTGTGCATGTGCATGCATGTGCATACATACATTAAATGACATTGTCTCAGATGCATTATACCTGAGAAAAATTTACAGGAAAATCATGGCCAGAAGGATTTTGATCACGGTTCCGCTTCATCGAGGCTGTCTTTGTGCTAAAAAATGTCAACAACTTTCTCAGCTGATCGTTGTAACCTAATTCACTCAAACATTTCTTTCTTTGCTCTTTCTTGTTATCACCAACACACAGTCATTCAATCTCACACCCATACACCCACACACACACTATTGTGTATTTATTAAGAATGAGGAACCAATTACATAAGCATTCCATCAAACATGTCAACTGTGTGTATTTCATGTATGCCCTATTTTACTTGTGAAAAATACACTGGTTTGTGAAGGTAACTGTATATAGCATATATGACAGGTGTGTACAGACAAGTAAAGACCAAACAGCATTTAGATGTAGATATTTCTTCAGTGTGTTATACAGACAGAAAAAGTCTGTAATTTCTTGTTTCTGCTTCAAGATTCACCTTTGATTACATCTTAGCTATATGATTATTTTTCAATACTAATGTGTTACAGCATGTCAATAGTTATGCATTATTAAGTTTCAAAACTGATGCATTACTGTGTTTCAGTATTAATGTGTTAATACTATGTGTCTGTAGATTTTTGTGTTGCTATCAATGTTATGGTCACTTGCAAGTTCATCATCATCATCTTAATATTAATAATAATCTTTTCTGTTAGAAGCACAAGGCCTGAAATTTTGGGAGTGGGGGGTTAATCAATCCCAGTGCATAACTGGTACTTATTTTATTGATGAAATGCCACTAAACATTTTGGTATGCTAATGATTCTGCCAGCTTCCTGCCTTAGTCTTGATATAGAAGATGGGCCACAGCAAATATTCTGCTCAATGCCACAAATTTGCTTTGTCAATTGTTTGACCGTAACCAGTTGAGCATGTCCCTTAGTGGCTGATGATATGTGCGTCTCTGATTATGAGCAGAAGTGGTGGGGGAGCATCATAGTCATGTGTTGAGAGGAATTCTTTGGGATTTGAATAATTCACCGCTGGAAACGCACTAGGGTCGATGTAATCGACTTAACCCATTTGTCTGTCCTTGTTTGTCCCCTCTATGTTTAGCCCCTTGTGGGTAATAAAGAAATAAGAATCATTAGCTCACCAGGCAAAATGCTTAGTGGCCTTTCATTCATTTTCACATTCAGAGTTCAAATTCTGTCAAGATCGACTTTGCCTTTCATCCTTTCAGGGTTGATAAATTAAGTACCAGTGTAATACTGGGGTCAGTGTAATCGACTAATCCCCTCCTGCCAAATTTCAGGCCTTGTGCCTTTAGTAGAAAAGATTATTATTATTATTATGATAAAATAAATATTATTCATCATCTTCAAAATAGTAAATTATGTTTTTTTTTAAATATATGAATAAATTTGCTCTTTCGAAAGCAATTTGTTTCATTTAATGTCATAATAAAATTTAGAGTAGTCAGAGTTGTCTATATAGCATAAGTTCTGTGATTCTGGGGGAAAGAAGTTCATATATGAGTTCTGTCATAAAACAGGTTTATGAACCAATAATGTAAGATCAATTGAATTTGAATTTGACTGACCTGAAAATTATGAATTACAATCAATATTTATCTCCCTACACCTCAGTAAATTCTTCTCATGCTTTTCACTTGAACCAACCATCTGTGAGTAAATATGACTAACTACTGTAAAATTTCTTCTTTAACAAAATATACCGGATTTATTTATTTCTGGTGTGAAATATGTTAGTTTAATTACTCATTATCTAAATTTGTTCAATCTAAAAACTTTAAGAAAACATTGAAAACTAAATGAAAACCTAGTTAAAGGAAATTAATTGCTGTTCGTTATGTGATTACTTTACCATCATAGTATTCTATGCTGTACTATATAACCATCATCATAGTTTCTACCATAGTGTAGTATGCTATTCTATGTAACTGTCATAGTAGTTACGACCCTAGTAGTTCCTTTCTCCCATAGTATGATGGTTCATTTATAAATTTAAAGAATGCTACTATACTTCAAAAGAATTTCTGTTTGTTACTAGTTGCAGTTATTCATTTGAGGCCATGCTGAGGCATGGATTTGGTGAGTGGATTTGGTAGACGGAAACTGAAAGAAGCCCCCAGGCATAGCTGTGGGGTAAGAAGCTTGCTTCCCAACCACATGGTTCCGGGTTCAGTCCCACTGTATGGTATCTTGGGCAAGTGTCTTCTAATATAGCCTTATGCCAACCAAAGCCTTGTGAGTGAATTTGATAGACGGAAACTGAAAGAAGCCCGTCGTATATATGTATATATTTGTGTGTCTGTGTTAGTCCCCCCCACCATCACTTGACTACCGATGTTGGTGCATTTATGTCCCCTGTAACTTAGTGGTTCATCAAAAAGAAATCAATAGAATGAGTACTAGGCTTACAAAGAATATGTCCTGGGGTAGATTTCTTCGACTGAAAGCAGTGCTCCAGCATGGCTGCAGTTAAATAACTGAAACAAGTTAAAGAATAAAAGGATTAGTTGACTAAACACTGCAAGGTGGTGCACCAGCATGGCCACAGTCTAATAACTGAAACAAGTGAAAGATAAAAGATAATCTATCTCGGACTACATTATATACTGTCCTTTCCTTTTTAAGATGGTAAAGTATGATGTAAAGAAGACTTGACTGCTATTTCTAGAAAGTCAAGCAACAAGTAAAGGCTCCTATGTTACAATAAGTAACTGCTGTATTAAAAAAATTGATCAGGTTATGGTTTTCTGGCTTTCAAAGCTGATTTCAATCCTCTCCTCCCATGCCTCCCCTCCCTGCCCCTCCCCTCTTCATTATAGTTACCTGTAAACAGGCTGTGATGTCATCAAAGGAGAGACAGCTCTTTCATCAGCTTAATACTATAGAAAAATGGATACAAGCATTGGACCAGTGATCTGCAACAATAATGATGGTATTGGAGGTGTGGTGATAGTGATGATGATGATGATAATGATGATGATGATAATGATAATGATGATAGAGATGATGATGGTGGTAATGAAAGTGACAACAATACTGTTGTTGTTGTTGTTGTTGTTGTTGTTGTTGTTGTTGTTGTTGGTGGTGGTGGTGGTGGTGGTGGTGGTGGTGGTGGTGGTGCTGGCAGTGATGATAATATGATGGGGAGAATGCAGCTGATGGTGGTGATGACTATGATGATAATGGTGATGATGACAATAACAACACTAGCATTGTTGTTGTTGTTTTTGTTGTTTTTGTTGGTGGTGATGATGATGAGAAAGAGGAGGAGGAAAAAGAAGACACTCAAGTCATGACCACAATGATTACAACTAGGAAAACGATGATGATGTTGATGAAAAAAATCATATCATAGCGGTGATGATGATGATGATGATGATGATGATGATGATGATGATGATGATGATGATGATGATGATGATGATGATGTTGACAATGATGATGACGATAATGACAAAACAAGCAAAATAGAAGAGAAGTTCGTTACTTACTTCATTCTTCTCATTAACATGATTTTTCCATTGGCTGTATATTGATTAATTAGTAAGACAATCCCAGCTTCTGTTGTTAGATGTTAAATTACAGAAAGAAATTTCAGTTAACAATACAACAGCAAAAAACGAAAACATTTCTTAAGTGTCAAAGTATGTTTATTAATAATTCTATTATTGCAGCTAAGTCTGTCTGAAGTCTTGGTCTGTCAAATGAGTTTAATGCCACCGCCTGGACTTTGGGTGCTTTCTGTAAAGTTCTATCTGTTGCAAGCATTAGGACTAGGTCTCCAGTTTCCTTCTCTCGGTTCATGTACCAGTCTTGGAATTCTTTAGAAATAATAATAATAATAATAATAATGATAATAATAATAATTCCACTGCTTGGAACCGCTAGAATACTCCGAATGGTGCTCAAAAAATAAGGGGTGTTACCTTAGTTCACTGGTAATGAACAGCTGACACCATAGTACATCTCCAGCATTAGAAGCTGTGCAAAGACAATAAAATAATAATAATAATAATAATAATAATAATCCTTTCTACTGGAAGCACAAGGCCTCAAATTTGGGGGAAGGGATTAAGTCGATTACATCAACCCCAGTGCATAACTGGTACTTGTTTAATCGACCCTGAATGGATGAAAGGTAAAGTCAACCTCAGCGGAATTTGAACTCAGAACATAGCAATAGGTGATATACCACTAAGCACTTCATCCAATGATAATAATTGGAAGTGTTATCATGTACGTTGTTTTGTTTTGGTATAAAAGATTGGTGACAGCAAATATTCTGCTCAATACTACAGATTTGCTTGTCAGTTGTTTGACCTTAACCAGTTAAGCATGCCCCTTGGTGGCTGACGATATATGCATCTCTGATCACAAGCAGAAGTAGTAGGGGAGCATCATAGCCATGTGCTGAGAGGAATTCTTTGGGGTTTGAATAATTCACCTCTGGAAACATGGGCGTTTCATTCATCATCTTTAAACAACCCATTCAGGAACCTTTTGAGTGGGATGGGCTACTCGACCTGAAGAAAATTCTAACTGGGCCCCCACCTGCAAGGTCATGTGCTGTTTATCTTGATATGAGATCACCATGCCGCGCACATATGGTTGTGATGCATGTGCCTGGTGAACCCTTATCAGATGGGTAGTCCTGATGGGTATAATGGGCTTTGTATATTTGTATTCCAGTGTCACTTTGATGGCATGCACTGCTCTGTCACTCAATAATAATAATAATAATAATAATAATAATTATTATTATAATGATTTCATTTATTTGCCACAAGAGTGAAGGATGAGGGGGACAATACAGAGACAGACATAAAGTGTCGGGGTTTATATATAATAATGAGCGTGGCCGTTGCCAGTACCGCCTGACTGGCTCCTGTAGGATTTTCGAGCGAGATCGTTGCCAGTGCCCCTGGACTGGCTTGTGCGGGTGGCACATAAAAGACACCATTTCGAGCGTGGCCGTTTTCGTGCGGGTGACACGTAAAAGCACCCACTACACTCTCTGAGTGGTTGGCGTTAGGAAGGGCATCCAGCTGTAGAAACTCTGCCAAATCAGACTGGAGCCTGGTGTTGCCATCCGGTTTCACCAGTCCTCAGTCAAATCGTCCAACCCATGCTAGCATGGAAAGCGGACGTTAAACGATGATGATGATGATGATGAATGAAATGATAAAAAAAAGAAAAAAAACTTAAGTATACACAGTATACACTGAAAAAGAAGGGACATATGCATAGCATACAAAGGTAAAAAAAGAAAGAAGAAAAAAGGAGGGGAGGATGATAGAGAGGTGACCCTCCTGATACAAGAATGCCTCTTGGGATAATCGAGGAACCCCACTGTCCAAGAATTCCCTGAAACCCTAGGAGCAAATACCCTCTCCAATTCCTTCTTTCCAACTCACAGGTCTACACGTAGAGAGGTACCATCCACTAATAATAATAATAATCCCTTTTACTAAAGGCACAAGGCTTGAAATCTGGGGATGGGGGATTGTTGATTACATTGACCTCAGTACTTATTTTATTGACCCTGGAAAGATGAAAGGTGAAGTTGACTTTCGCGGAATTTGAACTCAGAATGTAAAGATGGACGAAATACCACTGAGCTTTTCACCAGCTTTTCAACAATTCTGCCAGCTTGCTGCCTTAAATATTGGTTTCAAATTTTGGCGCTAGGCACAACACGTAACCCGGTCTGGGATTCGAACTCACAACCACACGATCGTAAGCTCGATGCTCTAACCACTGAGCCATGCGCCTTCACAATGATGACTACATTGTAGTATTTCATATAAATATCTGGGCCACCTGATTTTTTTCCAACCACTGGCAAATTTATTTGAACTGATTTTTGCTTGATTTCTCACTTGATAGTGTTTGTTTTTTCAATCCATCATGTAGTGAAGGTACATGCTGAAATGACCTGGAAGTTGCAGTCATGATTTTAAGATTGTGTTTTTGATTCCCTGACAAGGTGGTACATTGTGTTCTGGAGCAAAACGCCTCATTTCACATTACTCCAGTTCACTCAGGTGTAAATGAATTGCAGCAAAAAGTAGGAAGTTAACCCTGTCACTTTTATACTATGGAAACAAAGTTAACCCTTATGAGTCCTAGGGCTCATAACAGACTTACTTATCTACAGCCACTGTATGTTCCGAGTTGCACTCAGTTGTACTCTGTAATTCATTCAAATGAAAAATAAGTAGGTAGACAGATGTACTGATAATTAACTGTTATGTTGTAAGACAGAGCCAGGTTTTTTTAGCTTGTATGCCAATATCTTAATAATTTTCTTGGCTGAAACTCACACTATACTTTGTAAGAAATATATATATATATATATATATATATATATATATATATATATACATGTGTGTGTGTGTATATGTGTATATATATATATATATATATATATATATATATATATATATATATATATATATACACACACACACACACACACATATATAAACTCTAAAAGCATAAGAATATTGTAAACAATAATTCTAATTCAGAAGTGTGTTATAAATTTTGTTGTCTTTTTTGTTGTTGTTTTTTGGTATCTTTTGTCAGCTCTGTATATGCAGAATGAAGCCATGAAAGTTGTTGAAACATTTGGCTTGCATTTTTAATGTAGAAGCTGGTCTTTATTTGTAGACCAGTTGTGTGCCAACATACATAGTGTTACTGTACTCCTGTGTGTCACAGCCTTCAGTGCCATTTGACACAAAAGGCCTTTGAAAGTAGTGTGATAATTTTTAATCAACTGAAATTACATAAGTAATGTGAAGAAAAAAGATTAGTGCTAATGACAATTGTTATCAAGAAAAGGAAGAGAGAGAACTCTAAAATTAAAATTGATTAAAACTTAAATGGAGAATGCAGTTGGAATTAAGTGTGACCTTTTGTAGTTATATTTATTTTGTTGCATTCTAAGATAGCTTTTTTTTTTTTTTAGTTAAGATCCCAAGGAAAAGTATGAAGCTTCGGAGACAGAAACAGAAATATCTCTGTATCTAGCTGAATCACATTCACTTTGGTGGTATGTTTAGTGTCCTCCTGGCAGATTCTGTGTAGTCTGTAAGGTTTCACAGTGAGAATGCAACGGAAATTAGTCATTTTTTTTTAGTGTAGATGAATTGAACTAACAAAAGAAATCTCAACACGAGCCTGCAAGAAATGGCAGTTAAATTTCCTTCAAACCATACTTTATCAATTCACAAAAAAAAAAATATATATATATATATATATATATAGAGAGAGAGAGAGAGAGAGAAATTGAATGATGTAGTCCTAGGTTCATGATCTGAAAATAAGATGGGATGTTTATGGCTGGAATAATTTGATTATACAGATGTTTGATCGCAGCTCACCTCAGGCTAAACAACAGGAAGAGCATTATTTATCAAATGAATTAATAAATGTTGTGTAAAAATATATATTTAGTATTGCACTGGAAGTCAGCCTCTCAAAGGAGATTGTGTTGGAATGACAAGCACTGAGTGTGTCTAAAATTATGAATTTCTATAAATTTCTATGGAGAATTGATGACGATGATGATTATGATGTATTCCCCCCATATCTCACACGCACACACACATTTGTATATAAATATGTATATTTATGTGTGTGTATAACTGCATCATCATGTGTATGTATGTATACACACACACACATATATATATATGTAAGCACATATACTATATATATGCACATTATATATATGTATATGTACATATATAGGTGGAGGCGCAATGGCCCAGTGGTTAGGGCAGGGGACTCACGGTCGGAGGATCACGGTTTCGATTCCCAGACCGGGTGTTGTGTATGTTTATTGAGCGACAGCACCTAAAGCTCCATGAAGCTCCGGCAGTGGGTGGTGGCAACCCCTGTTGTACTGTTTCGCCCCAACTTTCTCTCACTCTTTCTTCCTATTTCTTGAGTAACACTGTGATGGACTGGCATCCCGTCCAGCTGGGGGGAACACATACGCCATAGAAACCGGGAAACCGGGCCCATGAGCCTGGTTAGGCTTTAAAAGGGCGCATAATAATATATACCTATATAGGCATCATATGTGGTGTGCAAGAGAGATGACTGCACTGGTTTGGTCATGTGATGCATATGGATGAGGACAGCTGTGTGAAGAAGTGTTGAACTCTAATGATGGAGAGAACCTGTGGAAGAGGTAGACTCAGAAAGACATAGGACAAGGTGGTGAAGTGCAATCTTCGAATGTTAGGCCTCATGGACGCAATGACAAACGGCCAAGACCTTTGGTGATACGCCATGCTTGAGAAGACCTGTCAAATCAAGTGAGATCATAGTCATGGCCGCTGCCAGTGTCATGTAACTGGCCCATTAAAACACTCTTCAAACATTGGGTGATATGTTGTGCTTGTGAAGACCCGTTGAGCCGAAATTGTAGTTGATGCCACTGATGCCAGTGCCGTCTGACTGGCACTTGTACCAGTGGCATGTAAAAAGCACCATTTGAGCATTGGGCCTCATGGTAGCAGTGACAGGTGACCAAGACCTTTGGTAATATACCATGCTTGTGTAGACTTGCCAAGCCATGTGAGATCATAGTCGTGGATGATGTTGGTGTCAGGTTAATGGCACATAAAAAATACCCATTAAATTCTTGGAGAAGTTGGCATTAGGCAGGGCATCAAGCCATAGAAACCTTGTGAAATTGGATGGGAACCTGGTGCAGCTCCCTGGCTTGCCAGTTTTCAGTCAAACCATCCAACCCATACCAACATGGAAAACAGACATTAAATGATAATGATGATGATTATATACATACATACACACACACACACACACACACACACACACACATATATATATGCATATACAACCACACACACACACACACACCACACACACGCGCACACAGACACACACTCATCAGTCTGATCACTATATGCCTGCTTTCTTTGCTAGCATGGGTTGGGGGAACCCATCTCACATTTTATACATGTATATTTATATGTGTGTCTGATATATATACTATCTCTATAAAGACACATGCATATGCACTTACGCACATGCAGATGCAAGCGTGTACATACAACTTGTTCAGAGCTGAAATCTCACGAGTTTGTGAATTGCCACTCAGAGCTTTCTATTTCTGTTGTTCAAGTAGTTGAGAATAGCTTCATTGAGGCTATATTTATAAGCAGAATACATATTTTATTCAGAAAACTAGTCAATACCACCATAATAAAACTTTCACATGGTGGGTCTGTGTTTTTTTTCTGTCTTTACTTTAGGGACCTTTGTTCCTCTTTATTTGTATTTTCAAAATTATTTTTAATCATATGGCATTTTGATTTCCTTTACCTCTTGAAATAGGCTTGTTTTGTGCCCCTAATACTTACAAACTTCCAACTGATTTCTCCTCCTCTCATCATCCATACACTGTACAGTCCCTTACTCCATTGTTCCATGCTGAGGCTTTCATCTCCAGAAGGTCAACCCTTTGGAGTTTTCATCCTCTGCACAATTCTTCCAGTGGTCATCAACTAGCAACTGTTCAGTGGTAATGGTAACTATGGGCACTATTCTATGAGAGTTGTGGTTTCCAGTAGGAAAGAACTCACTTGGACTGTGATGACAGGTCCAACCCATGCTGGTACGAAAAGTGGATATAAAATAATGATGATTATAATGGTATGTATGTATGTATGTATGTATGTGTGTGTGTGTGTGTGTGTGTGTGTGTGTGCGCGTGTACATGCGTGTGTGTACATATGTATGTACGTACATATGAGGAGGTGCTGCAAAGTTCCTGACTTTGGCTCATAGAAAATACAAGAGGATCAGTTAATTATAATTTTATTCCTCTCAGATTCACACATTTATTGCAGCTATCCTTCAGTTTTTCTAAGCCTTGTAAAAGAACTCGGAAGTTTGGGCCTTCAGCCAGGTCTCTCATGACACTCTTAAAACCAGAAACTTTTCAACACCCCCTCATATGTATGTATGTATGTATGCATGCAGACATGCATGCATGCATGTATGTATAGCTGAGTTTAACCCTAGGTGCAGTGAGAGCCACCGGTGAGCATTAAAATGCATTCACATCAATAGGCGAAATCATTGATGATCTGGCTGTATCTGTGACTGTAATGATTAAGATAGTGCTTTTATGGATATTTGAGTTGTTTTGACTCTTATTTCTAGCAATGCTGGTGCTGATTAGTGCCCTTTGCTACTCTAGTGATGTTTATATTTCTGCCTGTAGGTTGTAAAATTGCAAATTAGCCACCCATATTATTTGAAGGGCATCCAGCTGTAGAAACTCTGCCAAATTTAGATTGGAGCCTGGTGTTGCCATCCGGTTTCACCAGTCCTCAGTCAAATCGTCCAACCCATGCTAGCATGGAAAGCGGACGTTAAACGATGATGATGATGATGATGATGATATATATATATATATATATATATATATATATCATCATCATCATCATCATCATACATCCGCTTTCCATGCTAGCATGGGTTGGATGATTTGACTGAGGACTGGTGAACCAGATGGCTACACCAGGCTCCAGTCTGATCGGGCAATGTTTCTACAGCTGGATGCCCTTCCTAACGCCAACCACTCAGAGAATGTAGTGGGTGCTTTTCTATATATATATATACTTATATATATATATATAATCATAAAAATGATTATATCAGTGGCTTAGCACATTTAAAAATGACTGTATAGGTAACATTAGTTTTTTTTTACGTATATAATCATAGAAATATAATTATAGTTAAGACTAATGGAAATGACCATTGCCAGTGCTAGAAGTAGATGTCAAATACCTACAATCAACTCTAAAATTTGTTCTTTATATTCAACCACGGGTACGAATGCAGGAGAACAAGCTAGAAAATACAAAAACTATTGGATAATTCTTTACGTCAAGATTTCACTCTCTACAAAAAATTGCTTTGTGATCTTCCGTAGAATATACCATTAATGTATAAACGTGAAATATACGTTTTAGAGTGGATTATAGGTATTTGACATCTACTTCTAGCATTAGTGATAGTCATTTTCAGTAACCCTTAACTATAATTATATTTTTATAATTATATAATATATATATAATTATATAATATATATATATTCAAACACACACACATGCACACATATATTAATGTTTGTTTTTATGTATAGTTATGTATAAAAGCAATCAAGCGTTACCTTTTTGCTTGAAAGAATTGGCGCTGACTTCAATGTTTCACTTCATTTGCCTTCAACAGACTGTAGTGTTTTTCTCTTTTGCCAAACTTCTTACATATTTTGTAGATGGGGAATAGTCATCTCAAACTAGGTGTAGTTTAATAGTGTATTTTTGTGGTTTATAAAGAAATATTTCTGTTTGGTTGTTTAATTGGGTGAACAGAAATAGGGAGTTGCATTCACACTTATACGCACACATGCACATGCCTTCATATCATCATCATCATCATCATCATCATCATCATCATCTAATGCCCATTTTCCATGCTGGCATGGGTTGGACAGTTTGACAGGAGCTGGTAGGCTGGAGGGCTGCACCAGGCTCCAGTTATGTTTTGTCATGGTTTCTATGGCTGGGTGCCCTTCCTAATGCCATCCAATTTACCAAGTGTACTTTGTGATTCTTATGCAGTGCCAGTATGGGTGCTTTTTCACATGGGGCTGGTATGGGTACTTTTCTACATGGCACCAGCACAGGTACTTTTTAACATGGTACCAGTGCCAGGTGCTTATTATGTGGCGCCGGCATGGTGGTTTTTTATGTAGTGTCAGTACATGCATGTATCCACTGTACAGGTGTATATGTTGCCTGTGAGTTTGAAATCTTGTCTTTGGAATCTCAATAATAATAATGATGATAATGAAATTATTGTATACAGTGCTCAAGTGCACTACAACTTGTCAAAAGTGTGCATAAAGCATATGCAGTATTGTACAAATGTCTGGAAAGTGAACAGTGTACGAGTCAGATACATGCTTGCGTGTGTATGGAGGGGAGAAAATCAGGTGTAGTGTTGGCGAATCTCAGGAAGCATGGAAGATTTGAAGGATGCAGTGCTCTTGTGTGATTACATGCAAGCATACAGACTTTGTATATATATGTGTCTAGATGTGAGTATGTCTGTATGAGAATGTATATTCTTTGACAACAGCATATGAGTAACAAGTGGTGTACTCTGGTGGCCAGTTAGTGTATGGGAGATAATCATTTTTGCATAATGCTTTGCAGAATTAGAACTTTGAATTTCAAATCACTGACCAAGAAAGGAGATGCGCAGAATATACATATATAATATTTTTTTCTCCTACTCATTACAAAGATCTTGGAATTTCTTGTCATTGGTAATCATGTGTAATGCCATTTCATTCTTTAGTTCCTGTTTGTTGTTCCTGTTGTTGCTGTCATCATTACTGCTGTCATTATCCATCATTATTATTAGTTTTATCAATTTTTATAATCATTTTTATTACTACTGATTTCATTGTTGTTACTACCATTGTTGAAGGCTTGTGGCCTACTGGTTAGAGCAGGGGTTTTCAAACTTTTTGACTTGCGGACCCCTTTATATTTCAAGCTTTACCTTAGAGACCCACTTATAAATGCTTATGAAATTTATACATAAATATTTGCTTAAAATAACATATATTTTTACATTTATTTATTTAACAGTATTTAACAAATAGGTTTATTGTCAATTAAAAGATTTCGATTAAAAAACATATATAAAATCAAATTGCCCATAAAAAGTATTTGCTGTCCACGGACCCCCTGTGGTCCGCCGACCACAGTTTGAAAACCCCTGGGTTAGAGTATTGCACTTATTATCATAAGATTGTTGGTTTAATTCCTGGAATAGGTGCTGTGTCGTGTTCTTGGGCAAGACACTTCATCTCTTGTTTGCTCTGTGATCATTTCTGCTTCTGACATATGGCACACCATGCACCTCTATATAGATGATGTTGATTTGATGGAGAGAACGAGCTAATGTGCAGCACAAACATTTGATCACTATAAATAAATCATCTGTACAGATTGCTCAGCAAGAAATCACAGAACTGTCTTTCTCAGAGTCAAGAGAATACCGTTTGGTAAAAAACAAAAGACAAAAAAAGAAGTACCATTGTCAGTACAAGTTTTTTTCATTCTGGAGTGTTTCCACCATTGGAGCAGTATAGCATATCTTTTTGCTCAGTGTGACTTACTTGAAGAATTGGTGACATGCTGGGGAAACTGCAGAGTGTTAGGCCACTTCACTGAACTGATTTAAATAGATAACCCCCCCCCCCCCCACACACACACACATACACACATATCCACTGATATGTACATTTATGCCTATGCCATGTACAACCCATGCTGTCACGCAACTGTGTTCATTAGAGCGTCAATGACAAAAGTATATACGTACTCATGTTAGTCCTCTTGTTGCTAACTTGATATAATAAAACTGACATTTACTCACATTTCTATTGCGTTTCATTTTATTTCAATAATTAGAGTAGAGACAGAAATATCTTTCCTGCTTTTTCAATCCATTAAAACTTAATAAAAAACTGAATTGTTAGTGAAAGACAAATAGTAATAATCTTTTTTGCTCTAGGCACAAGGCCCAAAATTTTGGAGGAGGGGGGGGGGCAATCGATTAGATCGACTCCAGTATGCAACTGGTACTTAATTTATCGAACCCTGAAAGGATGAAAGGCAAAGTTCACCTTGGTGGAATTTGAACTCAGAATGTAAAGACATGAAATACCGCAAGCATTTCGCCTGGCATGCTAACATTTCTGCCAACTCGCTGCCTTCAAATAGTAATAATAAACACCTTTTCTCCTAGTTCACGGTAATACATTACTGTTTAGCCCCTGGTCAACCCTAATTGAACTGACATGTGATCAAATTCATTCCAGCTATGGCCATCCCACCTTTTCCTTTTTCCAAATATGCTTCCTGTTGATGATGGAGAAATGAAAATATCATTAGTCATGGACTAATATTTTCTTTTTTCTCTCACCACATATCTATATCTTATTAGCATTTTAATGCTTGTTACATTAAATGTGTAAACTCTTATCTTAACTGTTGTTTTTACATGCATCTGGTGTCCCTGGGTTATTTATTCTTTAAACAATTCTATTTTCCTGTGCCAACAAATATATGCTCGTGCACATTTAACTTAGAGAATCATTTTACTTAGATTTTGCTTTACTAATGAGTTCAGAATACTGAAACAAACCTGAAGTTTTCTTATTGCTACTGTAGTGACCTTTGTACTTCTGAACAAAGTAACTGTTTCTCTCAGAGCATCCAGCTGTAGAAACTTTGCCAGATCAGACTGGAGACTGGTGCAGCCTTCTGGCTCGCCAGCCCTCAGTCAAACCGTCCAACCCATGCCAGCATGGAAAGCGGATGTTAAACGATGATGATAATGATGAGGATGGTGATTCACTTGACATATCCATCTCTACCTCTACCCCCACTTCTTTCACCCATACTGATAACTTTGTCTAATTTTTCTTTCCTAGAACAGATTATGTCCTTACCCATATTTTAAGTGCAGACTACATCATAGAAGAGGAACAGAAATTGATGTAGTTAACATTTCAAACTGAATGTTAATTACATTAATCTCACCAAACTGGGAAAACCTGAAAGTGATGAATCCTGTTTCACTTCTTCTCAGCAACATCATCATCATCATCATCATCATCATCATCATCATCATCATCATCATCATCACTGTCATCATCATCATCATCATCATCATCATCATCATCATCATCATCATCATCATCATCATTATCATCATCATTATCACCGTCATCATCATCATTGTCATCACCATCATTTTGCATCTGTTTTTCCTTGCAAGCATAGATTGGATGGTTTGACAGGATCTTATGAGATGTGGGTCTGTGTTGAGTTTCAATGTCAACATGGTTTCTTTGGCTGAATGCCCTTCTTAACACATTGGTGGTTTTTTTGTTTTTTCTTTTTTCATGCCACTGATACTAGCAGTAGTGTGGGGGTCACTAAGTGACTTGCAAAACAAGAAAAGAAAGGGGAAAAATCTCCTTCGATTGTGTAACATATTACAAAATGCAATATTGTTTTCTTAGCATGAACTAGATAAAAAAAAAATGCTATATTTCTGGTGAAATAAGACTGAGAGAAAGTCTTTGCCAAAAAACAAGAAGCATTGAGGAAGTTTAGAGCTGATTAATATTGAGGGATGTATTTCAATAGAAATGCACAACAGAGTGTTAATGCCCTGAGAGAAATGTTGGGCATAGGAAGCATTGGATTTGGCATGCAAGAGAGACGTTTGTGCTGGTATGGTCATGTACTACGGATGGATGAGGAGAGATGTGCGAAGAAGTGCCACTCCCAAACAGTTGAAGGAATCCGGGGTGGAGGTAGACCCAGGAAGACATGGGATGAGGTGGTCAAGCATGACGTTTGAATGTTGGGCCTCACAGAGGCAATGACAAAAGACCGAGACCTCTGGAGATATGCTGTGACTGTGAAGACCCGACAAATAAAGTGAGTTCACAGCTGTATCCTACACCAGTTTCGCATAACCAGCCCCAGCCCATTCAAAAGTACCTTGGATTGTAGGGCGACATGCCATGCTTGAGGAGACCTATTGAGTCAAGTACATCAACGTCAAAATAAAAATCAAATGGAAATTGTGGTTGTGATACCCGTGCCGGTGGAACGTAAAAAGCACCATCTGAACGTAGCTGATGCCAGTGCCGCCTTGACTGGCTTCCGTGCCGGTGGCACGTAAAAAGCTGTAAGCTAATGAAAGTGAATATGCAATTCCTATTCTTTTGTTGTTCTTTGATTGACATTACACTCTCTACTCACCTGATGCTTTACTCTAAAGCATAGATAAATTGAGTTCTAACAACTGGTTCTAAGCATCTCTATGCCTCAGTGAATTCGTATGTGTGTATGTGTGTGTGTGTGCGTGCACATGCGTGAGTGTGTGTGTGTGTCTATATAAAATTCTATAATTTCTATTCAAGTTGAGTCTTCTAGGAAATTAATAGATCTTATTGAATGGAATGTATCACTAACAAACCCAAACCAAGTCTTCAACAATGTAAACTCTGCTGTTTATGTTCACTAAATCACGAGGAAATAAGCAGTTTTGATGGTTTGATTGCCAGATAAGAAATTTTGATGATTCATGCCATGTGCTATATAAAAACAGCAAAACGAATACAGAAATCCATGAAAGTGATGGAAAATGAAAATGAAACTTTGTAATATCCTGTTTGATGCATCACAGCAGAAATCTGGTATTCCACTTGCAGACTCATAAATTCCATACCCTGTAGTCCTTTCTTAGAATCTAGGTTTTCTCAGAATATCTGCTTTCTTAGAAAGCATGTTTTCTCAGAATTAATGCTTCTTTAGAACCCATGTTTCCTTAGAACCAATGTTCTTTAATTACTTCTTTGATAGTCTATAACAGGTACAAATATATTACTGTTATCTGTTTCAGCTGATTGACATTCACATATGTATTATATAAACGAGAACATTTTTTGAAACACACTACAGATGAGCTGCAGAAATGCAAATTGCTCAAATGCTTAATAGTAAAAGATTCTATTTAAGTTGGAAGGGGTGGGTTAGGTCTTCATTGAATGGACTAATGAAATATATGCTCACAATACTCCAAAGTGTAACTCAAGATAGCAGTAAATCTTTCCTATTCATTACCATGCAGTTCATGTAGGGATGTCATTAAACAGACCAGTCAGACATGCTAATATTTATGACACTCATTCGCTCTTCTCTCCCATCTATTTACTCTGCCAATTACTCTGTTCCGTTTTATGTTTCTGTTAAGCCTTCTCTTAAAAATAGATACAAATAAAATTTTGTGTGTGTGTGTGAGAGAGAGAGAGAGAGAAAGAGAGAAAGACATATGGTCATGATTTTCAACGATATAACATATACGGCTATGATTTTGATGCCTGTGAAGACCTAATATAATCTAAACTACACACCACAAATTAAGTCATTCTATTGGCTGAATTCAGTCTTTGCTGGTCAATTAAATATTTCTAATTAGCTTAAAATTTTAATGCTCTCTGTATTATGTTAATGATAACTATTAGATTACGTTTTGAACCATGAATACATTAATTTTTGATGAGTCAGTAATTAACATAAACGAACAATGGTTATTATAACTGCGATACAATAATTTAGGTTGAAATTTAAAAGCGATTGTTGTTATTGTTGCAGTCTCTGTTGTTAATGTCTATTAACTCTGTCTTTTATGTTGACAAGGGTTAAATGGTTTGATAGGAGATGGTGGATCAGAGGACTCCATTCTGTCTGCTTATGCAAGGTTGCTACTACTGAATGTCCTCCCTAATGTATGCCAACTACTTAACAGAATGTATACAAGGTGGTATCAAAAGATTCCTGGACTAGTTATGTTTCATAAAAAACAACTTATTTACCTAAGTTTTAACACCATCTTTGAAATAGTCGCATTGTGCAGCAATACACTAGTGCCAGTGTTCCTGCCACTTTTGAAATTCGACCTGGAGGTCATTTTCCATAAGTGAACCGAGGATCTCCTGCGATTCGCTCTGGATCTCGACAATGGTGTTAAAACTGCATTTCCATCTTGTGGAAGTGATGGAGGTCCACAGGTGCTAAATTTGGTGAATATGGTGGGTGCGAAAGCGATACCATACTGTTTTTGGTGAAAAACTCACAAGTGAGGAGAGCTCAGTGACAGAGTGCATTGTCACCATGAAGAATCCAAGCCTTCACACTCCACAGATCTGGTCACTTTCACTGAATGTCCTTCCCTTAAATGCTTTAAAATGTTGCAGTAGAACTCTCAAGTGAAAATCTGGCCCTGG
>NC_142931.1:20178590-20196090 GCF_046866305.1 Octopus bimaculoides | reverse complement strand
AGCCTTCACTCTCTCCATACAATCTTGCAACAGCTACCCATCCACCCTTCTTGTTCTTCTGTCCCCAGGATGCACCCTGCCACCTCATCATTACCAAATTACAAATTAAGGAAATTACTTTAACCTAAAATTTTTATTCCTTAATCACCCCAACCAAAATTAATTATAAATAAAGCATATATAAATCAACAATTTAGATAATAATATAAACTTAGTAGGGTCTTTTCGTCCCTTTAAACCAACTGTGTTTCCCTTTCCAGCTCCCACTCCTACCCACTCTTGCATAACATGAACAGTCATATATTTCCTCTGCAGCTAGTAACTTCTTCTAGCCCCTTTCTTCATACTTTAACCTTTCTTCACCTCGCTTAAAGCTCCCCCCCACTTCTCTCTACTAAGTCAAAGAGAATCTTAGGCTTGCAACATATATGGCAACCTCACTAGTGCTGGTGCCACAAAGAAAAACACGTAGTCTACTCTGAAAAGCAGTTGGTGTTAGGAATGGCATCCAGCAGTAGAAACCATGCCAAAGCAGACATTAAAGCAGGATGCAGTTCCCCTTCCCATCAGATCCAGTCAAACTGTCCAACCTGTACCTGCATGGAAGATGGACATTAAAAGAAGGTAGTGATGGTGTTGTTGATGAGGGTGATGGGAGTGGTAACAATGATAATGATGATGATGATGTCCGCAACATTCTTGTTGTCATCAGTGCCCAGTTAAAGAGTGTATTTGTAAGAAAATTCTTGTAAAATGAGCAGTTAGTGGAGGAATGAATTAGGAAGAATGAAAGAATTTATGAAATATGAAGAAAATTAATGTGAAGAAACAGACAGAATTGTTAATTTTATTTTAATTTAGAATTTGCAGATCAATTAAAAAAAATTGACATATTTCAGTTTTTCTTTTACATTTTAAGGATTTCTATGGTTTATTTGATTGTTGTTAGTTTTTTACTTTGAGGGTATCATCAACATCATTATATCTGCTGTAATCATTACCAGCACCACAACCAACACCACAAACACCACCACCACCACCAACACCACAAACACCACCGCTG
The DNA here is from genome assembly GCF_046866305.1 of Octopus bimaculoides. Classification (NCBI taxonomy): domain Eukaryota; kingdom Metazoa; phylum Mollusca; class Cephalopoda; order Octopoda; family Octopodidae; genus Octopus; species Octopus bimaculoides. Next base: position 20,195,027 of record NC_142931.1, on the reverse strand, counting down.
CGGCGATGATGATGATGATGATGATGATGCCTATGATTTCTAGCAATTTCTCAACTTGACATTTTCTTATCATTTGTTATTATTTAGTCATCAGGATTGAAAGTATTCTTACCAGATCCATCTCTTCTTTTTGTGTATCTAGAACTACACTGTCCAATGTAACCTTCCCTTCTTTTATTTTGGTAGGATGTGATTTGATGGAAATTTGGTTGCTATTTCTAGCAGGTTTTCTAGCTCTTTATATCCTGAGTTCAATGAGGTCAACTTTGCCTTTCATCCTTTTAGTGTCAACAAAATTAAGTACCGGTCAAGTACTAAGTTTGATGTAATTGACTGACCCTCCACCCTAAAAGTGCTGGTCTTGTGCCGGAATTAGAAAGAATTATTATTGTTTTACTTCTCAGAGTGCTTAGTCTTGTTTGCTCTGGTTGATTCTTTGAGAGAGGACAGCAGCCTGTTGTCAGAAGTCTCACAGGATCTCTTTCTGCATATTATAATCTTTGATAATGGGTTGTTAATTATCGTGGGAGAAATTGACCACCCAAGTACTAGTCTCAAAACCCCAGCTGTCCTCAGCAAAGCAGTTTTTTGGGCTTTCTCTGCTCTCATGTCAATTCCAATTTCTCTGACATATTTTTCCAATTTCTCTGGTTATTATTATTATTATTATTATTATTATTATTATTATTATTATTATTATTATTATTATTATTGAGTAAGAGAGCAGTGCATGCCATCAAAGTGACACTGAGGTAAAATATACAAAGCCCAGTATACCCGTCATGACTACCCGTCTGATAAGGGTACACCAGGCACATGCATTACAATCATATGTGCGTGACATGGTGATCTCATATCAGGATAAACAGTGCATGACCTTGCAGGTGGGACCCAGTTAGAATTTTCTTCTGGTCAAGTAGTCTATCTCACTCAAAGGTCCCTGAATAAGGTTTGTTTAAGGATGTTGAATGAAACATCCATGTTTCCAAAGGTGAATTGTTTAAACCCCAAAGATTTCCTCTCAACACATGGCTATGATGCTCCCCCACTACTTCTGCTCGTGATCAGAGATGCACATATCGTCAGCCACCAAGGGACATGCTCAACTGGTTAAGGTCAAACAACTGACAAGCAAATCTGTAGTTTTCGGCAGAATATTTGCTGTAGCCCATCTTTTATACCTAGACAATACAATGTATATGATAACATTTCCAATCAGTTAAGACCAGAAGCCATGAGAGCCACTGCCTGGTACTGCATCGGGACATTTATTATTATTATTATTTTATGTTTGACTTTTGTTTTGCATTTGTACAAGTTGGATCCAAGTCTCACCCAGAGACCTCAAGAGACAACAAGTTAGAAGTTCATGTAGGTGTTATGCCTAGGGTACCATATATTTGGATTTGTACAGTTTTGTTCAAGTGAATGTTTAAGAAACCATAAGAAAATTATGTGTTTGCTTTAAAATTTGAGATCACATAGACAGTATTTTACGTAGGATATGGGCAGTTCCCATGAGCACTATCTTTTGAACTTCAGCCAGTTTGGGGTTTCCTGGAATCTGATCTAGGTAGTAATCAGCCCGTTTCGCTGTCATTCCCAGGGCACCTATGACAATAGGTATTGTTTTCGTCTTCAGATTCCACATTTTGCTAATTTCTATTTCAAGATCTTTATATTTGCTCAGTTTTTGGTAGGTCTTGACAGATACGTTTATATCGATTGGGACAGTCATATCAATGAGGAGGCATGATTTTTGTATGATGTCTGGCCTATTTGCGTCTATCTTTCTGTCAGTTTGAATGGTGAAGTTCCAGAGGAGTGCAATGTGATCATTTTCAAGTACTGGGGGTGGTTTGTGTTCCCACCAGTTTTTATCATGGGGCAAGTCCAGGTTTTTGCATATTACCCAGTGAATATATTGTGCAGCTCTATCATGCCTGTTGAGATACTCTGTAGGCGCAAGCAGACTGCACATGGAGACAACATGATCGATGGTCTCATTTTGTTGTTGGCATATACGACATAATGGGGAGCTGCCGTTCTTTAATATGTTGGCCTGGTAGTTCTTTGTAGGTAGGCATTGATCTTGGGCTGCTATGATAAACCCCTCTGTTTCTGATTTCAAGCCAGAGGCCATTAACCATTGGTGGGTAAGGGCTTTGTCAATATCTGCATTATTCGCTCTCTTTGGGTATTTGCCATTGAGAGGTTTTCCATGCCATTTTTTTTTTCATTATTATTATTATTATTATTATTATTATTATTATTATTATTATTATTATTATTATTATTATTATTATTGTTATTCAGTAGTCTTATTTTCATCAAGTGCTTTCACTGCACTACTGGGCGCAGCTTTGTGTGCCTTGGGTATGTGCTGTGGTTTTGTTGTGGTGCTCTTATTTTCACTGTATTGAAAGTGTTTTACATAGGATGTGTGCAGTGCTTAGTAGTGCTATTTTCTGTATGTTATATATACTTGTAAATCCTGGTGTTTTTGTTTATGTATTTGTCTGAATGTTTTTCTTATCATACCTCATGCAGCTACTATAATAGGAATTGTTTCTGTTTTTAGACTCCACATTCAAGTTACCTCTATTTCCAGATCTTTGTATTTTGAAAGTTTCTCCATTTCTTTTAGAGAAACGTTTTCATCTGTAGGTATATCGATTGATATGTCAATTAGAAAGCATTTTTTTCTTGGTGATCTCTGACAACTACATCCAGCCTATTGGTCTTTGTTTATATTTTTATTATTATTAAGGTGGCGAGCTGGCAGAATCGTTAGCACACCGGGCAAGTCTGTCCTTATGTTCTGAGTTCAAATTCTGCTGCAGTCAACTTTGCCTTTCATCCTTTCAGGGTTGATAAATTAAGTACCAGTGAAATGCTGGGGTTGATGTAATCGACCAGTCCCCTCCCCCAAATTTCAGACCATGTGCCTTTAATAAGAAGGATTAATATTTTTATTATTAAAGTGGTGAGCTTATAGAATCATTAGCATATTGGACAAAATGCTTAGCTGCATTTCATCTGTCTGTATGGTCTGAGTCCAAATTCTGCTGAGGTCGGCTTTACCTTTCATTTTTTTGGAAGTTGATGAAATAAGTACCAGTTGCGCACTGGGGTTGGTGTAATCAACTAGCTCCCTCCCCTAAAAAATTTCAGTCCTTGTGCTCATAGTAAAAAGGATGATTGTTGTTGTTGCTGTTGTTGTTGTCTCAACAAAAAAAAAAACCTGTAATTAAATATATAATTATTTTTCATTTCAGATGAACAAGAAAGAGTCCAAAAGAAGACATTCACCAACTGGATGAATACATATTTATGTCAGGTATAATCTTATTTTACTCTTCAAAAAATACAATCTTTACACCGTTTCGTTAAGCAAGGTTATTCTACTTTCTTCTTGTCATTGTTGTTGTCACTGCCTTTGTTGCTATATAGCCCCAGGTCAGCTCTGTTTGAGCAGTCATATGACCCAGAAGTACTTCGCTAAATGGCTAAGGGCAACCCATAGATTCATTGTCCTAAACATACTCACTATGATTCTTCCTAACTTGAGGCCATCTTGCATATTCCAATGTGATGTGATGACTATCATAGGCTGCAACATGACAGGGTGACAGATGGATGATATTAATGCAGTATGATGGTGACTGATGAATGGTATAGATGTTGTATGATGGTGACAAACAAATGGTATGAATTTTGTATTGCGACAAATGAACAGTATGAATGCAGTGTGACAGTATGACAGATGAGTGGTTTGAATACAGTATGACAGGGTGACAAATGAGTGGTATGGATACAGTATGATGGTGACAGATGAATGGTATGAATAAAGTATAACAGTGACAGATGAATGGTATGAATGTAGTGTAACAGTGATAGATGAACAGTATAAATTCAGTGTGACAGTATGACAGATGAGTGGTATGATGATGACAGATGAATGGTATAAATGCAATGTGACTATAAAAAAATGACTGATATGGGTTGCGATATGATAGCATGACAGAAGAATGATACGAATGCTGTGTGATAGCATGTCACATGAGTGATATGGAGAGTGTGTAACAGAGGGATTGTATACGGGGGTGACAAATAAATGGTGTGGAAGCATGACAGTTCGACACATGAATGGTATGGAGTGTAGCATGGTGGGGTGGCCACAGTTATTGTCTTATCTATTTTTGTATTCCTGTTGTTATTGATCCCGAGGTCCACTAGAGTCATGCTGACCTTATATGGATAATGTTTCATCACAACCATTCCATCTCTGCTCAGGCATAGTCTATCTAGGATTATGTTACCCAATATGTACTTCTTTGTTTAAAACAATTGGATGTGATTTTAAGAAAGATTTGTGTACTATTTTTAGCCATTTTACCATTGCTTAGTAATTTCCATTTATGGTGGTGGTCACAGCAGCAGTGGGTCAGGTGAACTCAACCAGGGAATGACAATTACTGATGCTCTGTTTTGATAACTGAGGGTTTATATTTCATCAGAGTGTTTAAGAATAGTGATGCCTATTGAAACTGTAGCTATTTCTGCGTGTGTGTGCATGTCTTTTAGTGCATGTGTGGGCATGTGTTCATGCCTCTGTGTGTGTGTGCACATGCGTGTGCACACACATGCATGTGTTAGTGCTTGTGTAGGTGTGTGTTTGTGCATGTGTGGGTGTGTGTTTGTGTCAATGTGTGTATGTGTGTGCTTCTGTGTGTATATTTGTGTGTTTGTGTGTGTGTACTTGTGACTATATTTGTGTGTGTTTGTACATGTGTGTGAATGTTTGTGCTTGGTGTAATTGTGTGTGATTGTGTGTGTGTCTGTATGTTGTGTGATTGTGTATGTGTGTGTGACTGTTTGTGTGTGTATACATTTGTGTGTTTGTATGCTTGTGTGTAGTTTCTGTATGTGTTGTATGTATGTTTGCATATGTGTGTGTGTGTTTTCTGTTTATCAGTTCTGTGCATGCGTGTGTGTGTGTGTGTGTGTGTGTGTGAGAGAGAGAGAGGAGGCAGAGGAGACAGAGAGGAGAAAGAGAGAGAAAGACAGGGAGAGAGAGGAGAGAAAGAGAGGAAAGAGAGAGAGGAAAGAGAGAGAGAGAAAATGTTTATTGTGGCATTTGAACCAACATAAGCCTTTGTACATAAACCTTCATAATATTAATACATCATTGAAAAACCAAAACCAACATCACTAGCATGTTTGTCAGATGCTAGCTTTCATCCCTTCTAATGTCACAATTGATAGTAACATCAACATATATCTATACATTATATATATATATATATATATATATAACAATATACCAAATTCAGAACTATATGCTATTATGGACCTCCTCACTGGTTCACATCTGTTTTTGTCCCTCTATGCTAATATAGGCTGGACTGGTGTATTCCAGCACCTTCTCCCACTAATTCTTATTTCTTTATTGCCCACAAGGGGCTAAACACAGAGGGGACAAACAAGGACAGACAAACGGATTAAGTCGATTATATTGACCCCAGTGCATAACTGGTACTTATTTAATCGACCCTGAAAGGATGAAAGGCAAAGTTGACCTCGGCGGAATTTGAACTCAGAATGTAGCGGCAGACGGAACACCGCTAAGCATTTCACCTGGCGTGCTAACGTTTCTGCCAGCGCGCCGCTAAATCTCTCGTTTCTCCCACTAATTCTGGCTGCTCTTTATCATCTGGTACTCATAACAACAGAGAAAAAACTGCCAGTCCTGGTTGTTTTTCTATTCTATTATTCTTTTACTTGTTTCAGTCGTCTGACTGTGGCCGTGCTGGAGCGCTTCCTTAAAAGGTTTTAGTTGAAGAAATCGACCCCAGGACTTATTTCTAAGCCTAGTACTTATTCCATTCTTTGTAAGCCTAATGCCTATTCCATTGGTCTCTTTTGTCAAACTGCTAAGTTACGGGGATGTAAACACACCAACATCAGTTGTCAAGCAATGATGGAAGGACAAACATAGACACAAAGACACACACACATAAATATATACATATATATACAAATATACAATGGGATTCTTTCAGTTTCCATCTACCAAATCCACTCAAGGCTTTGGTCGGCCCAAGGCTATAATAGTAGAAGACACTTGCCAAGGTGCCGTACAGTGGGACTGAACCCAGAACCATGTGGTTGGGAAGCCAGCTTCTTAGCATACAGCCATACCTGTACCTATGTTCTATGGAATATATTTTTTCAGGTCTTGCCTTTTGTGGTCGAATGTCCTTCCTATCACCAACATTGATTGGGACATATACATATGTATATATATATATATATATATATATATGTATATATATGTATATACACACACACACACACACACACACACACACATATATATATATATATATATATATATATATACTATTAGCAAAACACACCCTCTTGGATGATGTATATATATATATATATATATATATATATATATATATATATATATATATATATATATACACATATATATATGTATATATGTACATATCCACACACACATATATATGACAAGATAAGCACAACATGCAGTTTATGCCAGCCATTTGTTCCTTACACACACACACACACACGTGTGTGTGTGTGTGTGTGTGTGTGTGTGTGTGTGTAAGGAACAAGCACACACGTGCGTGTGTGTTTGTGTGCATAATGTACATAACGTATAGACAAGCTTTAAGATTAACGACAATCTCAACATTACAATGGAAACCAGTATATGCCAATAATATTGATGTTTGTTTTACTCTTTCCAATGACACTATCACTATGGAGATCGTCATGAAAAGGTTGCAGGTTTAAATACCACAATAAACAACATTATCACATTATCTCTCTCTCCCTCAGCCGACAGAAACAGTGAAAATACAGTTACACAAAATTTACCTTGTAGTGTATATAAGTTGCAGAACATGATTGGTTGTTGTCAGTGGTAGTGGTAGTTGTAGTTGTGGTGGTGGTGGTGGAGGTGGTGGTTTTGGTAGTAGTAGTAGTAGTAGTTGTGGTGATGGTGGTGGTGATGGCAGTAGTAGTAATAGTAGTGATGATAGTTGTAGTAGTAGTAGTAGTAGTAGTAGTGGCAGTAGTGATGGTGATGGCAGTAGTAGTGGTGGTGGTAGTAATAGTAGTAGTAGTAGTGGTGGTGGTGGTGGTAGTAGTAGTGGTGGTGGTAGTAATAGTAGTAGTAGTAGTGCTGGTGGTGGTGGTGGTGGTGGTGGTAGTAGTAGTAGTAGTAGTAATTGCTGTTTTTGTTGAATAACACTTAGTCAGCCTGCACATGTAGCTCCATGACACAAAGGCAGTTGGTTTGATATTTAGAAACAATGTACAAGGCCATTATTGTCATCATCATCATCATCATCCTCATCATTTCTAACTTTACTCTTCCATGCTTGCATGGGTCAAATGGGATTCATTGAGACAGATTATTCTATGGCTGGACGTCCTTCTTGTTGCCAACCTTCACCCGTTTCCAAGCAAGGTTATTATTTCCTTATGGCCAGATATGGTTTTACAGAAGATAGGAAACAAAAGACTCTGCTTGTACAGTGCTGTTGCTTGTTTACAAACATGTGATGTTAAAACAAGAAGACAAACACATCCCCACACACACTCTTTTACTTGTTTCAGTCATTTGACTGTGGCCATGCTGGAGCACCGCCTTTAGTCGAGCAAATCGACCCCAGGACTTATTGTTTGTAAGCCTAGTACTTATTCTATCAATCTCTTTTGCTGAACCACTAAGTTACGGAGACGTAAACACACCAGCATCGGTTGTCAAGCAATGCTAGGGGGACAAACACAGACACACAAATACATATATATATATATATATACATATATATATATATATATATATATATATATATATACATATATACGACAGGCTTCTTTCAGTTTCCGTCTACCAAATCCACTCACAAGGCTTTGGTCGGCCCGAGGCTATAGTAGAAGACACTTGCCCAAGATGCCACGCAGTGGGACTGAACCCAGAACCATGTGATTGGTAAGCAAGCTACTTACCACACAGCCACTCCTGCGCACATGTACATACTTGCTTGCATGTATGCATGTCATTGTTCAGTTTTATTTCAAGATTTCAAGGTTCCTTCATTGGAATTTCAACATCAACAACATGTATATATTTATATATGTATGTATACGTGCAGATTTGTATGTTTTGTTTTATGTACATATTCTCATGCATATACTTGCATATCTAGAAATGCTCAAATACACTGAAATGATAAACTTCTGGAAAGTTTTACAGATTTTTACAGTTCCAGTGATGGATTGGATCTGTAGTCTTCGAATTAGCTTTCTCCTTTCTGGTATTTAGGCAGTGTGTTACATATCCCAGGAGCCCAACAATTACAGGTATACACCTGAACTTGTAATCTGGATAGAGTAACTGCAAAATTCTCAATAGTTCAGCGTCGGTATTCTTTTTTTCCTTGACCTTCAGCTTTATGTTAATGTCTGTCTGTTTGTCCAGCCATCCTACACACATATACACAAATGAAGATAAGGTGGTGACTTGGCTGAGACATTTTTTTGGTGTTGTGAAATAAGCATGGCTGTATGGTAAGAAGTTTGCTTCCCAACTATTTGGCTCTGAGTTCAGTTCCACTGTGTGGTACCTTTAGCAGGTGTCTTCTACTATAGCTTTGAACTGACAAAAACATTGTGAGTGGATTTGGTTGACAGGATACTTATCGTGTGTTTGTGTGCATGTGTGTGTATGCATATACATACACTCATACACACACACACACACACACACACACACATGCACACACATATATATATATATATATAGAGAGAGAGATAGATAGATAGATAGATATATGTGTATATAGATATAGATATATGTATAACCCCTATATATATATGTATATGTATATATGTATATATAGATATATGTATATGTATATATAGATATATGTGTATATATATATATATATATATATATATATATATGTATATATATATGTATATATATATGTATATATATATGTATATATATATGTATATATATATGTATGTATATATATGTATGTATATATATGTATGTATATATATGTATGTATATATATATGTATGTATATATATATGTATGTATATATAGATATATGTATATATAGATATATGTATATATAGTTATATGTATATGCATATATATATGTGTATATATATATATATATATATATATATATATATAAATATATACATTCTCTGAGTGGTTGGCGTTAGGAAGGGCATCCAGCTGTAGAAACTCTGCCAAATCAGACTGGAGCCTGGTGTTGCCATCCGGTTTCACCAGTCCTCAGTCAAATCGTCCAACCCATGCTAGCATGGAAAGCGGACGTTAAACGATGATGATGATGATGATGATGATGATACATATATATATGTCATCATCATCATCACCATTGTTTAATGTCTGTTTTCCATGCTGGCATGGGTTGGATGGTTTGACTGAGGACTGGTGATCCAGGAGGCCGCACCAGGCTCCAATCTGGTCTGGCAATGTTTCGACAGCTAGATGCCATGTTCATAGTCATGCCAGATGTCACACAACTGGCACCCATGCTGGTGGCACGTAAAATCACCCATTACACTCTTGGAGTGGTTGACATTCGGAAAGGCATCTAGCTCTAGAAACCATGCTAAATCAGACTGGAGAAAAAGAAAAAAGTACCCTTAATAAAGCGGGGTGGGGGTTTTGAGAGGAGATGAGGTGGTTGTATGCCAGGTGTTGAAGGGATGAGAAGTACGAGAGAGACAAGCACAAGCATCTCGTTATAGAGGAGGTACATAGCTACCCTACATTATGTAAGGGTGAAATGGGAGTAACTGGAAAGAAGATAGAGATGGTGGTAACTCAATGCCCGAGCATCTCAAGATGCAAGAAAGTGGTGTGAGGGGAGAGCAACAAATGGTTAGAATTGGGTTGCAGGTAAATATAGTGAGTGATAAAAGAAAGGTGGAGACGAATTCCTTGAAATAAAAATTGATTTTGATTCTTGCACTATTTTCAGCATGATCCACCCATAAAAGTTGAAGACCTGTTCTCTGACATCAAGAATGGATTGGTATTACTTTCTTTACTTGAAGTTCTCACTGGGGAAAAACTGGTAAGTTGTTACTGAACATTTTATATTTTGTATTCTTATGATGTTAATATTGTTGTTTTCATCTGAGTGGTATCACCATAATAATAATAATAATAATAATAATAATAATAATAATAATGATAACATGAACTTCTAACTTGTCTCTTGAGGTCTCTGAGTGAGACTTGGAGCCAACTTGTACAAATGCAAAGCAAAAGTCAAACATAAAATAATAATAATAGTAAAAAACAATAAAAAAACAAAAAACAAATAGGGACTGCAATAAGGGTGGAGAAAGTACATGGAACAAATAGGGGCTGCAATATGGGTGGAGAAAGTACATGGAACAAATAGGGGCTGCAATAAGGGTAAAGCACTTGTAGAAAACAGCACTGCTTGGAACCACTCGAATACTCTGGATGGTGCATGAAAAATAAGGGGTGTTACCTTAGTTCACTGGTAGTGAACAGCTGACACTGTAGTACATCTCCAGCATTAGAAGCTGTGCAAAGACAATATGGTAATGATAATAATTGCTCTGATGCAGTACTAAGCAGTGACTCTTAACTGATTGGAAGTGTTATCATGTACATTGTTTTGTCTTGGTATAAAAGATGGACTACAGCAATTATTCTGCCCAATACCACAGATTTGCTTGTCAGTTTTTTTTTTTACCTTAACCAATTGAGTATGTCCCTTGATGGCTGATGATATGTGCATTTCTGATCATGAGCAGAAGTAGTGGGGAAGCATCATATCCTTGTGTTGAGAGGAATCCTTTGGGGTTTGGATAATTCAGTGGCATCAAACTAGGATCCCACTTGTTAGTAAAGTGAGCTTCTTAACTACACAGCTGTAGCTTTTGGTCAGCCCTTATTTCCTGAATATGCACTGCTGACATTGGGGTGCATTTAATTATACCTGTGTGTTTTTTATACCATCAAATATGGTATATAATTTATTGTGTTCTGTTTTAAGATGTTGGGTGAGGTTTGAGGAAGATTTGGCTGCCAGTTCTAAACCTCTATGTGGATGCTCAACCTCATCAAGGTTCCTTTCTTGGCTTGATATATTCTAGACAGAATATGTTACTAATCTGGATACCTATGATAAAAAAAAAAAAAAGCATTGTGTATCATTATCTGAGATAAACCAACTTTATCTACATTCTTAGCTAAGTTCTTCAGGGCATATTCTTCTTCATGGTTAATGTTTGGTTATTCAGACAGATAGAATGATAACTGCTATTTCTGGGCATTTTCCAATTGTTGAACATGTGCTCATTAGATAGTCTTGAAACACTATTATAGAATTAGTTCAACAAGTTCGAGATTTGACTGAGATCTTTTATGAGATAAAACTGAAGTGTTATGAAAACACAGTAAGAAAATACAGGGCAGCTATCCATCACTTACATGCAAGTATGGCTTGATAATGTACCATGCTTTCCTTAATTCTATTAGAGTCTTTTGTAATTGCAAGCAGACAGATATCTTCTTGGCTGTTTTTGCCACAGCAGACATTGAAGATGTGGCTGCTGGAGGGAAGGAGAGAGTGAGTTACGTCAGTGCTCCACAACTGGTATGCTGCGGCACACTGGTGTGCCATGAGATGATGCTAGGTGTGGCGCTGTGTAACCTGAGTATAATTTTTTCCCCTATACTTTTAGTTATATTTTTAGTTCAGGTGTGCTGCCGAAATTTGAAAACAATATAAGTGTACCACAAGTGAAAAAAGGTTGGGGAGCACTGAGTTACACCCACACCTGGCTGATATTCATTTCTAGTTGAGTAGACTGGAGCAGTGTAAAAGGACACAAATGTGCTGCCTGGTCTATGAATTGAACGTATGACCTTTTGACTACAAGGCAAACACCTTAAACATTAGGCTACATGACTTCATTCAGTAAGAACTGGGTAACAAGCTTCAACAATTGCACTGTGCCAGTAGACATTTTGAAAAGAACAGAGATTGTTAAAAATGAGTTTGTTTTTCTTTTACTGTTAAAACAATGTTGTTACTGCTGTCATTGTTACTACTACTGCTACTACTACTACTACTACTACTACTACTACTACTACTACTACTACTACTACTGGAGGAGGCCTCTATATGGTTATTTGATGTGCTAGAAATAGCAGCTAAGTCCACTCAAATCACATGCCATTGTCTTAAAAAAGAGGACACATTAAATGATGTAGTTCTTGATAGACAATAAGTGGGGATCGACATGGTTGGAACCCCATTGACCATAGGTCTACTCAATCAAGACTGACTTGACACTATACATCATCTACCACTGCCGCCACCACCACCTCTACTGCTATCCCTATAGAGATCTAGAGACTTCAAATTATCAAATCTGTTATTTTACTCTTGGTAGTTGGCCAAACTGATAACAAATTGGATGGTAGATTTAATCCATTGTTTAGTTTAACCCATTTGATACCATATTTCTGTTGAAATACAATGCTTTTGCTTTAGTTAATTTGGACAATAATGAAGAATTTAGTAAAAAAAAAAAAATTATCATTAATAAGCTAGAGTTGAAGTCTAAATTAACATGAAATTTTGATAGAAGACTTTATTTTAGATCTCTTTAAAACAAGAAGCTTATATTATTGAACCAGGGGTGGTCTCAGGTGCATTGATACCAAAAGGGTTAACCACATAATCAGTGCGGCAGTTTCTGTGACTTGCATGTTCTCTTATGCTTGTCTGGTTGATGCTTGGCCTAAACATCTGTAGGATATCATCATCATAACTAATGTCATTTTTTTCATGCTGGTATCATTTGAATGGTTCACCAAGAACCGATGAGACAGAAGACTGTGCCAAGCTCCAATGTCTTCTTTGGCATGGTTTCTACAGCTGCATAGCCTTCCTAATGCTAACCACTTTGCAGAGAGTCCTGGGTGCTATTGTTCATGGTACCAACACTGGTGAGGTGACTAGGTACTCAGAAGACAAAAGCCCTTAACTATTTTGCAGGCAGAGAAAATATCAGGAATTCTGTCTGAATATTATTATTGCCGTGAATTTTGCTAAATGGATCTTAGGAAAAAGCCAGGTGATGTCCCCACACTTAGAACCAGCCATTAGATTTACCTCCAGGTCCTACTGAGGCAGAAAATAGACATATCAACAAGTAAGACTGACCCCCCCTGGTTCCCATAGAGTATGTCATGCTGTTAGGACTAGAAACATTATGGTACTAGTCTCATTTGATGAGGTAGGTATCCATGGCCTATTTGTGGTGGGTTACATCTTGAATTAATCATCATCATTGCATACACTTTCTCCTTTGGCATGAATTGGATGGATTGTCATTGTCTGAGTCATTTCTTATTGGAGTATTTTGCTGCTAAAGGCTTGAGTGTTTCCCTGTTTGGATGCCTTTCCTTTGGATGCCAACTACTTTACAAAGAGCATACTGGATACATTCTATTGTGGCACTAATCCCAGGGTATTCAGTAACCCAAAATATGTAGACAGAAGAAAGGAATACAAGAAAGAGCAATGACAGCAAAAAGGTCAGAAATGGATTGTTGAGACACAGAGGGAGGATAGGAGTGTAAGAATAGAGAGTTCTCAGTGTCTAAGTATAAAGAGTACTAAATGTATGAGAACACTCAATGGTGAGAGAGTATTAAATGTATAAGTGTCAGGAATATTCAATTGAACAGAGCATGTACATTTGCTTGGATGTTTTAGGGTGTGGGTAGGAGAGTGAGAGAGAAAATTGAAGCAAGACATGAGAAGGGCTTTGCCCATAAATGGTTAAATACACAGTTAAATACACAGCAATGAATACTTTAGAGAAATTTGGTCATATAGTTTTAATTATTTGTTTGAATCTATTAATCCCCTGTGGTAAATAATCTGGTAGCTTTTAGAGTTTAATGACACTCAAGAATTTTAAATATTTTTAATAAAAGAGACAGTGAGGGAGAGTGTTTTTTTTTTCTTTTTAAAGGAAGAAATTTAACTGTTACTAATATGCTACATCACATGTGTATGTGTGCATGTACACCTCCCCACAAACTCACCCCCCCCCCCCACACACACCACACCCACACACACACATGCACACTTGTATACATTGCTGATGTTGTCATATACTAATTGTGAAATCAGATCTTGTTGAGGTCAACTTAACTTTTCATCACTCAGAGATTTTATACATTGAGTGCATATTCCAAGTTTTGGTAATTTTTCTGATTATTATTATAATAATAATAATAATAATAATAATAATAATAATAATAATAATAATAATAATAATAATAATAATAATAATTATTATTATTATTATTATTATTAACTCATATTATCCTGAATTCTTCTATTTTTAATCCAACTTGAACGAAACTTAATAGTTTTATATGTTACACAGACACCTTACAGAAAATATGACCGAGAAAAGTTGTTTCATTTTTGAAGTAATGTGTGTGCCAGATATAACCCGCTAGTAGAATACAAGTACAATTTAAGTAATTTGTATTGAATAAATGAATAAAATGAAATGTTCACAATACAATCACAAACCAATATCTTTGGCACAAATCATTGGTTTATCATTCTGCCACACAGGGTGATAGGTACATACAACATGAGTTACAAGTTACTGTCTAATTCAAGACATATAAATCATTGTTTTTATACCAATGTTAGGTTATTTTGTGTGGTATGAGGCAAAACATGACAAGCATAGTTCTATGTTGCACTTGCGGCATTGCATTAAAGGTCTAGCCATGCAGTTATCTTCCATGCATCTTCGTCTTTTACCAATAGGGTTTTTTTCAACCAAATCATCTTGACCATCAAAATGCATATCGATTCCTTCAGGTAGTCTGCTTGGTTTTCTTCCACGTCCTTTGGGCTTACATTGAAATCTTTTCAAATAGGTCATAGCTATCTCCAGTTTAAAATCAAGCTGACTCATACTTGATCCACCTGTTTTATGAATTTGCCAAACATTTTGAATAGCGGCATCTAGCAACCGAATAAAAATGCTAAACCGTCACTTTTTGTCATGTATACTCACATGATATACATTTATGTTCTGATTCATAAGATCAGTGTCTCCCGTGAAAATATTGTAGCGTTTGATTGCGTTGGGAATAGGCATGCTTATTCTCGTTTTTTGAGATGTGCTCCACCTGTTAACAAACTCTTTTGGCTGATCACTTTACTGGGTTGACACCAGTGTTACAGCAGCATTATCTAGCCATTGAATAATATTGAGTGTTGTCTTTTGTTTATTTTCAAATAAGTGTACCTCCATATATCCCCGTTCATACTTTTTAACAGAAGTGACAGACAATAGTGGACATTGTTTTCCTAGCCAATTTCTTCTTACAGTTCCAGTAGCATTATAACCCAAAGTGACTAATCTTTCAAATAAAGGTATTGACATAAATAGATTGTCCATATATATATGATAAGGTAATTCTCTTTTTTCCCAACATTGCTCAAGAAGATGCAATACTGACACAGCACACTTTTGCCATAATTCATTTCATCTGACTCATTCCTTTGGTATGTTTTTCCCTGATTGAGATCAAAGGCAATCAGATATCCAGTAGAAGAATTTTGGCACCAAACCTTATATCCAAATCTTATTGGCTTGTTTCTTATGCAATGTTTGCATCTGTCTTTTCCTAAGTACTCGATCTTTGCTTCATCACGCTAAATATACTGCTTTGTTATAAAATGTTGCAAAAATTTTTCTTGCAAATGTGTAATAAGTTGTCTAATTTAGTATATTTATCACTTGTGTTCAAGCTTTCGTTGTCTTGAGAATGGAGGCATTTCATGATTATATCAAATTGATCCCTTCTCATAGCTTCATACACAGCCACATTTCTCAAGTCATCACTGGTTGCCCAGTACTGTACTTTACTTGGCAATGGATTATAGCCTGATACTGGTGCAGCCTCTAGCTCACCAGTCCTCAGTCAAACCGTCCAACCCATGCCAGCATGGAAAGCGGACGTTAAACGATGATGATGATCATGATGCTGTGTTAGTATGTTTTGCAAGAAATGGCTAGGTTTCTTTCTCTAACATTTTACATAGTTCAAACTACACAAGTTAATGTGTGAAGAACAAAATAGGAATCTTGAAAGAAGTTTCCATAAAAACTAAGTTTTTAAACATTGAATGACTGTGGGGATCCTCAAGAATAAAATAGTAATCAAAGGGGTCCATAGACAAAAAATGTTTGAGAACCCCTGGTCTAGTGATTATGGCAAAAGTGGTTGTATGGTGGACACAGTTGAAAGAATTG
>NC_142931.1:20106090-20176090 GCF_046866305.1 Octopus bimaculoides | reverse complement strand
TAGTGATTCACAATGAGAATGAAACGTAGTTATAGGAAGTTTTTTTAGTCAGTTTGATGTATCAGTAGTTTTAGTTATTTTGTGTTTTATTGGATTTAATCCTTTGTTTTGGCAGTGCAAAGATCAAAGCTTTGCAGGTACAGATAGATGTACAACTACTGTTGAATAAGTCAGAGATCCATATAGATAATCATTATCCAGTCAGCTTCCAGTTTAGTCGTTAGCCTACTCCTGTACTTAGTAATGTTGCTAATTATGATATAGTAACATTATACAGCAATGTTATAGACATGTAAAGGAAAATTAAGATAATCACAAGTATAAACAAGAGCACTCAGAGAGCGCAAACCTCTGCCAAGGCAACACCAATGTCCTTTCAACAATTAGCCAGAGATGATTTTTAAAATGAGAATATCTGAAATAAACTTGACTGCTCTCACAAACGAGAATATTAAAAATGAACCCCACCACTCTCAAAAATTAAGTAAAAAAACAGGAAAAATAATCCAGAATCCTTGTCTGGCACCAGATCGATCCCAAAATCTAATCAATTTGTGTCAGTCACAGGGCAAACATCCCTGAAAGTTCCATTTGAATCCATTCAACGCTTCTTGAGATATCTTATCTTGTCCATGGACAAACAAATATGACTAAAAACAATACCTCTGCCTTCACTAAGGCGGAGGTAATTATTAGTTCCTACGTATGTTTCACCATTGCAATTATTTGGAACTCAGCATTGGGACTTACAATTTATACTAGTATCTATATCAATTTTCCATTATGTGTGTGTGTGTATCTGTGTATTTATGTGTGTGCATGTGTGTATGTGTGTGTGTTCATGTCTCCTTGTTTTGACATTGTGCAATGCTTGTAAGCAAGCATTACCATCATACAAGCAGTACCATCCAATTCCAGTCTTCTGTGAAGACATGTGCAGCTCATGGGGAAATATTACGTTGCATGGAAATGGATTGGATTGGCAACAGAAAAGGCATCCATCTGTAGAAAAACTGCTTTGAAGAATTCAATCTGAGCCATGCAAGCATGGAAAAGTGGACATTAACCTTCACATGCACATCATATACAAATCAGTTCTCACAACCTCTTTCTATTGGTCAGTTCTCACAACCTCTTTGCATTGGTCAGTAAAAATAAAACATACATATTACGTCATATGAAATGTGGAGGTTTCCGGAAAGTACCCTACTATTAAAAAATGAGATAACTTGGTTCAAAAGTCTCGTGTACTTTCACAGAACTGAGGATATTTAATCCTGATGCAGTAAGGTTTAAAACATTGGGAGCACTAACAATGGATATTTCATTTATTTCACTGAACTATCTCCTGTCACTGCCAAAGTTGCTGTTGTTGTTGTTGTTGAGCCACAGGTCAAACCTGATTCAAAGCAGGCATTCATTTCAAGACCATGTGTTTCTGGGTTTCATTTCGCTGCATGGCGCCTCAGTCAAATGCATTCTACTGTAATCTTAGATTATGCCTTATCAGTGAAATCTAAATGTCGCTGGTAACTGAGAAGTCTCATATATGGGTGTATATGTGTGCTTATGTATACTAACGAAACTTTTCTATATGTCTTTCGGTATATTAATGCATGTGTATGTGTTTATGCATGCTAATGTGTGTGTGAGTGTTTATGTACAGTAATGTTCATGGGGGTGTATGTGTATGTTTATGCATAAAAATGTATATTTAATTCTTTGTTGCCCACAGGGGGCTAAACATAGAGGGGACAAACAAGGACAGACAAAGGGATTAAGTCGATTACATCGACCCCAGTGCGTAACTGGTACTTATTTAATCTACCCCGAAAGGATGAAAGACAAAGTCGACCTCGGCGGAATTTGAACTCAAAACGTAACGGCTGACGAAAGACAAGACGTAATGGCAGACTAAGCTTTTCGCCTGGCGAAATAATGCATAATAATGTATATTGGTGTATGAGTCTTAATGCATATTAATGTGTGTGTGTGTGTGTTTATGTTTGCTGACGTATATATGTGTGTGTTTATGTATGTTAATGTATAAGTCTGTGTATGTTTATGTATACTGATATATATCAGTGTAAATTTTGTGTAGTATTTGCCTCCTGAAAGAAAGCAACTTCCTAAAATGAGACATAGCTCAAGGTTTTGGCCATTCAATAAACCAAGTATCAAGCTAAGCAATTTAGTTGGTACAGCTGAAACCTTTGAAAGAAGTGCTCCAGCATGGCTGGTTGCTGTCCTATAACTGCAACTCAGTAAAATTAAATATAAGAAAAGAATAATAAGTTTTAAAACAAGATGACGACGGTGACAACAACAACAACAACAATCCCTTCTGTTATAGGCACAAGCCCTGACATTTTGGGGAAGGGTACTAGCCGATTACATCGACCCCAGTGCTCAACTGGTATTTATTTCGTCGACCCTGAAAGGATGAAAGGCAAAGTCTACCTCAGAGGAATTTGATCTCAGAATGTAAAGACAGGCGGAATGCCACCAAGCATCTTGTCTAGCATCTAACAATTCTGCTAGCTCAGGCAGGGGGCCTGAAATTTTACTGGAGGATTCCAGCCAATTACAATTGACCCCAATGCTCAACTGGTGCTTATTTTATCGACCCTGAGAGGATGAAAAGGCAAAATTGACTTCGGGGGAATTCGAACTCTGAACATAAAGAAAAGCTGCTGAGCATTTTGTCTGACGTTTTTATTATTCTACCAGCTCCCTGTCTCGATCTTGCCAGCCCGCATCTTTAATTCTAGTAAGTGTCAAAACTTCAGTCGCCAACATGAGAGTGCAGCATTAAACGAAAGTTTAATTAAGGGAGAGAACTCATTCTTCATAAATTCATTTATCCATATAGATGCGAGAAAATAGAATAACAATCTCCAAAATTACCATTATGTTGGACACACATAGCTCTTTCACTTTTTAAGATGGTAGGCTGTGATTTGAGTAAAATTTGGTTGCTCTTTCTAGCAGGTTGAATGGTTACATAACGGCTATACTTTGGTGTTTATATTTTAGTCTATTGATTTTATGCTTCATTATGTCATCTTATTTATGTAGATGAAATCTAATTGTTTTTTTTTAAACATTTTCCATTTGTATAACAAGTTAATAATCAAATTTTGGTTACATGTGTATATGTTGTAGCTAAATCTTGAAGTTTGTGTACTAATTGTAGTCTTTTAGTTCATGAATTTAAATGTAGTCATTTACATTGTTTTTAATAAGACACTTAATTCCACTTTATTCGCCTTTCCTGTTAGGAAAACAAGAAATATTCCCGCAGACGAAATTCTAACCTATTTCTTCAGAATATTCTGAAACCTTATCAGTAAATAGAAGTTCATATATTTCAATAGAGTTTGCTTGTATTGGTTTCAAATTTTGGCACAAGGCCAACAATTTCAGGGGTAAAGTGATTACATTACATTGCAAAGTTCAATTGGTACTTATTTTATCAATCTCAAAAGAATAAAAGGCAAATTGACCTTGGTGGGATTTGAACTCAGAACGTAATGACAGATGAAATGCTACTAAGCATTTTTCCTGGCATGCTAATGGTTCTACCAGCTCACCACCTTGGAGGTTGCTTATATTACTTGCCTGTCAGTTATTGAGAATTAGCTTGTCAACATATCTTGGTGACTAATTGCTTAACATACACACTTTAAAATTATCAATGACTAACTAGTCATAAAATTATTCTTAGCATTTTCTTTTGTGGTTGATCTGAAAGCATACTGTAGGAGTTAACTCTTTTGATACCAAAATACCTGAGACCACCCTTGGTTCTATGATACAAAACTTCGTGTTTTAAAGTGAGCCAAATTAAAACCTCCCATAAAAATTTGTCATTATGTCCCAAATACCAGCTTTAATAATAACAAAGCTATTTTGCTAAAGCTGTATATCTCAATAGAAATATGGTAAGGAAAAGGTGAAAAAGAACTTACGACACAGCTCAACTTAAATCCTAGTTCAGTTCTTGAACATAGCTTATATGCTTGTTGTAGATGCTAATATGAAATTTGACCATCAGTAACAGATAACATCTACTGTTGGTATGGAGGCAACTCATTTCTATACATTGTATTGGAGCACTACTATTTAAGTGTGACTTGAACTTACTGGCTTATAGAGCCGAGCTCTATAAAAGTTAGAGTTCTTCTAACAAGTTTTGATATAGTTTCTATCCACCCAAATTCACTCATAAAAACTTGGGTCAATCCAAGGCTATAGTTAAGATACTTGCTCAAGATGTCACACACTGAGAAGGAACTCGAACTTGCCTTTCATTCTTTCAGGGTCGATAAACTAAGAACCAAGTACACACTGGGGTTGATGTAATTGACTAGCCCCCTCCCCCAAAATTTCAGGCCTTATGCCTATAGAAGAAAGGATTATTATTATTATTGCTGTTCTTAATAGAGGCACAAAGACAGCAGTTTTTGGAGGGATTAGCTGATGTCATAGACCCCCTCCAATTCATGACTGATACCTTATTTTATTAACCTTGAAAGGAAGAAAGGCAATGGTGACCTTTGTAGGATTTGAACTCAGAATGTAAAGAGTTAGAACAAGTAGCACAATGCATTTTGTCTGATGCTTTAACAGCTCTGCCAATCCAACACCTTAATAATGATAATAATGATTGTTGTTAATTTAGGCACTAGGCCAGAAATTTGTGGAGAGTGGAGTTAGTTGCTTATATTAATCCCAATATTTGACTGGTACTTTATTTTATCAACCCCTAAAAGAGAAAAGCAAAGCTGACCTTTGCAAGATTTGAACCCAGAATATAGAGAGCCAGAAGAAATGCCACAAAATGTCACAAAGAATTTTGTCCAATGCTCTAACAATTTTACCAGCTCAATAATAAATGTGACAAGGGGAATCTAAGAATAATATTTCTTGCATATACATCATGTCTTTAAGAGAATAGGTTTTTGGGAAATATAGAAAACAGCAAAGTTAAAAACCAAAATAATTATCTGTATCCAAGATAATAAATATGGTTAGCCTGGTGTAGCCATCTGGTTTCACCAGTCCTCAGTCAAATCGTCCAACCCATGCTAGAATGGAAAGCGGACGTTAAACGATGATGATGATGATGATGATGATGATGATGATGATATGTGTCTTTAACTAAGCATCTTAACTGTCATTGTTTCTTTTTTTACACAATACACAGCCAAAGGAAAAAGGAGCCAAGATGAAGAAAATCCATTTTGTCAGCAATATAACTTGTGCCTTAAACTTCTTGGAGAAGAAAAAGGTAAGAAAATTTCTGATAAGTTTATATGTTTTGTGCCTTAAATCTCTTCATGAATGTATAGTTTGAAAGAAAGGATAAAATATGGCTATTTGTTTTTCTTCATTATTTTAATCATTTAAATTCTATGTGAAGTTGTACCAAGAAGGTTTCTCATACATTTTGTTAAACTATGTATCTTGTGACATATCACTTACTGTGTTTGATGGTTTTTAAGATGCCTTCTTTCGCAAAAAATAAAATGTCTCAAAAATGTCACCCCAGGTCCTATATGTGAAATAAGCTTTCCCATAAGTGTTAATGTTCTAAAAACTCTTTTTCCTGAATATGCCTTGATGAAATTAGGATGGATCTGATATGCCTGTGTCTCTTTTATACTTTCAAATATGATACTTGAGATTGAAATGTTGAGACTCTTTGTTAATTTTGAAGCTTCCAGACTATCGTTGGTGCTTGCTATGATCTATGCTATATTTTGATTGGTCCATTCTCCAGTTATCTTCAGGCTTCCAATTTCTATGTCAGAAGAAATAAAGTCTCTGTGATAAAAACTACTGAAAGGATATATGGATAGATACAGTCTCAAAAAAAAAAAAAAAAATGTATACACAATTTGATAATTATAACAGTTATGCTATAATTAGGTTTTATAATCTAAGTTGAAGAAAACAAGTGTAGAATTTAAGTTATTATAGTTGTTTGAACTTATGACCTTTTTGAATCTAGTCACTGCTGATAATGCAGACTGATGGAATTACATTACAAATCATTTCAATTGGTTATTTGGGTGCATTCTTTTTCAGTTCCTGCTCTCAGCTCATTGATTGTTGCAGGTTTTCTGCTATAAACCTTATCTTTGATATATCCCCCTAAAAAGAACCAATAAATGTGAGTTCTGGTGAATGTGTGGTGAATATTCAGTGTTACCTCTTTGTTCAATGCATCTATTCAGTATGTTTCCATCATGATAAGCCCTTGCACTATTATACAAGTGGGGAGGTGCTCCATCTTGCTGGAAATAAAACTCTTAACTCCTGATTTCTCTTGAATGCATGGTGTGACAGATTCTTGCAGCATGTTCTGATAAACAGGACCAATGATGGTTTTCAAAAAAAGAATGGTCCTCTTATGCCCAATACTGATAATCCATTCCACACTGTTACCTCTGGCAAGTTTCAGTGATGGTCAAGCATAATATATGTGTTCTCATGTGTCATGTAGGTGCATCGTAGTGAGCAACTGAGTCTTTTAACTTAAATGCACTGTCATTGCTTCAGACAATCTTGATTGGAAATTGTGCATCCTCTGCACCTTTTTTGGGTACTACTCACAAAATTCAACTTCCTGGTCAGGATAATCTCCAGAGAAGCAGTGGAATAATGCTGGAATAAACCTTATCCAATGAACACACTTCAATATGTAATGGATGTTTGGTTTTGGTATTCTTGTCATACAGGCTTTCTGCCAAAAGATTCACTTTGAGAGTGATGGAGACATTCTAACACTTCTGCTTCTAATTTTGGGCCAGAGGATGATCAAATTCTCTCAGAATTTCCTTTATGGATGTCTTGGACAGTCGTATTTGTTTCAAACTTACCTCTAATATAAGTAATGGTGATCCACATATGTGAATTTGTTGAAGCTCCTTGATAAACTGCTTTTGCACTTCAGCTACATTCTTACAGTTGCACTTACAGTTGCATACTTACAGTTGCACTTTAAGATCAGTTTCTTTTCTCGAAGTTTAGTCTTGTTTCTGCCATTACTTCAGATTAGTTGCACCTCTTAAAAAAAAATGTTTGAGGGAGTTACAATCATACAATGTGCATATACAATTTTAGTAAACCTATATATGTGTATGTATAAAGGTGGTGAGCTGGCAGAAACGTTGGCACTCCAGGCGAAATGCTTAGCGGTATTTCGTCTGTCTTTACATTCTGAACTCGAATTCCATCGAGGTCGACTTTGCCTTTCATCCTTTCAGGGTCGATAAATTAAGTGCCAGTTATGTACTGAGGTTGATCTAATTGACTGGCCCCCACCCCCAAAATTTTGGGCCTTGTGCCTAGACTAGGAAAAAAAAAGTGTATGTGTCGTCATCGTCGTTTAATGTTCGCTTTCTATGCTGGCATGGGTTGGATGATTTGACTGAGGACTGATGAACCAGATGGCTATGCCAGGCTCCAATCTGATTTGGCTGAGTTTCTACAGCTGGATGCCCTTCCTAACACCAACCACTCTGAGAGTGTAGTGGGTACTGGTGACGGCCACACTTGAAATGGTGTATTTTACGTGTCACCTGCACAGGAACCAGTCCATTGGCACCGGCAATGATGCACATACACATGCGTGTGTGTCTGTTTCTGTTATGAGATGACCATGTATATTATATGCAAAATTGATTAATGTTATATATATTAATGATCTATATAATGTGTATGCATACCTTATTCTTCCAAAACATTATGTTTCTTTAAATTAGATCAAATTAGTGAACATCAATCCATCAGACATTGCTGATGGCAAACCAACCATTGTTCTTGGCCTCATCTGGATGATTATCTTATATCTACAGGTAAGTAAGTTTTGTATCTACAGCTATGTTACTCTGCTTGGGATAGGCAACAATTTACCAACGAAAGACATAGCTTCTGATAAGTGGTTTACAGAAGTAGCTTACAGTTGATTAGTGAGACTAATGTTGATTAAAGATTGTTTGAAAAGTAGTTTCTGTGAGGGAGGAAGAGTTAATGCTCTTTTGCACTTTTACTGGTCTCGTTCTTTGGACTGTGGATATGCTGGGGTTTAGTTGAGTATATTGATCCTAGTGAGCATCGGTCTGGTATTTATTTTATTGATCTTTATTTATTGAATCACTTTATTAAGCCCTAATTAAGAGATATAAATATAAACAATATTGGTTTTTTTTTATATAACCATGTATATACACACGCGTGTGCCCATATGTTCTTTCATATGGCTGTGTGGTTATGAAGTTCACTTTGAAACTACATGGTTTGGGGCCATAGCACCTTGGGCAAGTATTTTTATTTTCTCCTATAGCTTCTAGTTGACCAGCGTTTTGTGAGTGAAATTTGCTCGAAGAAAATTGTAGAGAAGTATAAAAGTATAATAAATATGTATTCTACAAAAAATATTGTTAAACCGTTTTTATATACAACTTGACATATAAAGAAGCATTAGTATACCCCCACCACAAATTCTCTCTCTCTCACTCACTCACACACACACACACACACACACACACACACAAGCGCATACACACACGAACACACACACACAAACATACGTGTGTGTATATCCATTACGTAGAATAAAAGGTAGAAGAGTTGGAAGAAAATTTGAGATTAGAGAAGATATAGTTTTTATCAAAATACAGAATATATCTATTTGAGAAATTTAGTAGAGATCTTCGAAAGCGCAAGGCAGTGGCGATGATCCCTGCTTGAAGAGTATTTTCTTGTATAACCTTTATACTTCTTATTTAAAGTCTATCCTAATCTGGAGTATTCAAAATAAAATGCTTATTTGTGACGTCTATAAACTTTCACGGGTATTTTGTTGCTTATTGAACGATGAAATATTTCCTAAACAAATTTATTAGTCGTTGATTGATTGATGGATATCTGGAATAAGTCGAATCAATTGTCCGCTTCTTGAAAAGTTCGATTTGGTGCATAATGACATAAAGGGAAATAACTCGTATACTATAAAATTTAAGGGACGCAACTCATGCCTAGCTATTCGCCTTATTTTTGTATGTTCCTGTATGTAACCGCATAATTTCTTGCATTGACATGATTAAGCATTTATATGAGAACCTAGTGAAGAACAGTACTAAATAATGAAATATGTTCATATTGGTGAAATTAATTAGACGCTCAAATGGCTGTGTAATTCAGAAGTTTGCATCGATCTTATAAAGCAATAATTTGAGAAAGTCTTTCTCTCTCGGTTGATTTGACTTCACAGCCATGAGATCTTTGTTTGAAACTTATCCTTTCTTACTTTGTTCATTTACTGGTTTCAGTCGTTCTTGATTGTGGCCAAACTGGGGCACTCTCCTCAAGGGATTTAGACAATTATATGGTTAGTGAGAGCTGTGCGAGCCATGTACAGAGATGCTGCCAGTAAGGTGAGGGTTGGAAATGAGTACAGCAATGAATTCCGGGTAGAGGTAGGGGTCCACCAAGGTTCCGTCCTCAGCCCCCTCTTACTTACCATAGTCCTCCAGGCAATCACAGAGGAGTTCAAGACAGGTTGCCCCTGGGAGCTCCTCTATGCTGATGACCTTGCCCTAATTGCGGAGTCACTATCAGAACTAGAGGAGAAGTTTCAGGTGTGGAAGCAAGGTCTAGAATTGAAGGGCCTTAGAGTCAACCTAGCTAAAACCAAAATCCTAATAAGTAGGAAGGTAGATAAAACACAAACCCCTTCAGGTAGATGGCCCTGCTCAGTATGTAGAAAAGGAGTAGGTAGTAACTCTATAAGATGTACCCGGTGCAAGCTATGGACACATAAGAGGTGCAGCAACATCAAAGGCAGGTTAACTAGCAAGTTAGTTTTTGTTTGTGGCAGATGTTCAGGTGCAATAAAGACTGCAAACAAACAGGAAACAACTTCTATCTCATTCCAGGGTGAAAAACTAGAGGTAGTCGATAGCTTCCGCTATCTGGGCGACCAAGTTAGTAGTGGGGGTGGGTGCGCTGAAAGTGTAGCTGCTAGAATAAGAATAGCCTGGGCAAAGTTTAGAGAGCTCTTACCCCTGCTGGCGACAAAGGGACTCTCACTCAGAGTAAAAGGCAGACTGTATAACGCATGCGTACGAACAACCATGCTACATGGCAGTGAAACATGGGCTGTAACTGCTGAGGACATACGTAAGCTCGCAAGGAATGAAGCCAGTATGCTCCGTTGGATGTGTAATGTCAATGTGAATACTCGTCAGAGTGTAAGTATCTTGAGAGAAAAGCTGAACATTAGAAGCATCAGTTGTGGCGTGCAAGAGAGACGATTGCGCTGGTATGGACATGTGGTGAGAATGGAGGAGGATAGCTGCGTGAAAAAGTGCCACACCCTAACAGTTGAGGGAACCCGTGGAAGAGGTAGGCCCAGGAAGACCTGGGCTGAGATGGTGAGGCAAGACCTTCGTACATTGGGCCTCACCGAGGCGATGACTACTGACCGAGACCTTTGGAAATGTGCTGTGCGTGAGAAGACCCGGCAAGCCAAGTAAGATCGTTGCCAGTGCCCCTGGACTGGTTCTTGTGCGGGTGGCACATGAGATGCACCATTTTGAGTGTGGCCGTTGCCAGTACCGCCTGACTGGCTCCTGTAGGATTTTCGAGCGAGATCGTTGCCAGTGCCCCTGGACTGGCTTGTGCGGGTGGCACATAAAAGACACCATTTCGAGCGTGGCCGTTTTCGTGCGGGTGACACGTAAAAGCACCCACTACACTCTCTGAGTGGTTGGCGTTAGGAAGGGCATCCAGCTGTAGAAACTCTGCCAAATCAGACTGGAGCCTGGTGTTGCCATCCGGTTTCACCAGTCCTCAGTCAAATCGTCCAACCCATGCTAGCATGGAAAGCGGACGTTAAACGATGATGATGATTGACCCAATTGCTTTGTGTGCTACTTATTTTCCTCATGAAATGACTAGGTCCACCTCAGAGTATGAATCTGAATATCTTTATACATATATGGAAAATCATCTTGTGCCTGTAATATTATAAATTTTGTTTTATTGTTGGAAAGTTTTCATTCAATTATAAAGGCTGGTTTCTTTGTGGCTTGTTGTTGGGCCCAGATCAGTGCTATTTGAACAGGCCAATGATCAAAAGAGTTTCAACCATGACCACCCCTTATTGTTGGATCCAGGCCCACACTCTCAATGCATGGTGTGATTTGGAGGTGGATTTGGTTGCTATTTCAAGCAGATTGAGGCTCGCAATACGTTGTTTGTAATAATCATATTTGTTTAGTTGATAGTTCTACCAAGTCAAGGACTGACTTGTTTTGGTAATACAACTGTAGAAGTCTGGTAGCAATCCAGAGTGGTGATGGGTATGGTTGGACGTTGGTATTAATTGATATAAGATGATGTCGGTTGTGGTTTAGTGTGAATGTGATAATGTTCCGTTTACTGGATCAACTGGAATCCTCATCATCGCAACTGATGGAGTACCAGTTAGTTAGTAAAGATAGACTTAATTAGTTGCTCAGTTTAACACCACTATAGGGATCTTGGATGTATTTAGCAGAAGCCATGATGTTGCCACATCCAGTCTAGGTTTCCAGTCTGTAGACAAATTCCTCTTGGAAGCATAAAAAATGCCATAAGGGCTACCCTTTTTCCTTTTACTGAATGATGAAAATAATGTTGGTGATTTTAATAGCTAAACATACAAGATGGAGTCAAACTATCTGATGTTTCCTTTTGAAGGTATTGCTCTTGTACTCTTTATTGCATTCTCCAGTAAAACCCATGCAGTTTTATATCTTTTTATTTGAAATATCCTATTTTTTAGATTGAACAAATAACAGAACAAACCCAATCACAAGAAACTGCTGATGGAGCGCCAGCTGTGAAGAAGGGACCGAAAGAAAGTGTAAAGAAAGCCTTACTTAATTGGACAACCAATGCAGTTACAAAGTAATAAACCATCTCTCATCATCAATATGCATACAAGTGTAATCCCATCGGTGGTTGTCATTTGTCTGTTTATGCTGTGTCTTCATTTTACATGTAGAATTCTTTGTTGTCTTCATGTGCCATCTTTTTAATTGCGCGCACACACACACACACACATCAACATCATCATCATCATCAAAATTATCTTTTGATGCCTGTATTCTATGCTGACATGGATTGGGCAGTCTGACAGGATCTGATTATCCTGAGTACTGCATTGGTCTACAGTGTATGCTTTGGCAATGTTTCTATGACTAGATGCCTTTCTTAGTCCCATATATATACATATGCATATACACACTCCCATACTTGTAAAGTTAATTTACTGAAATATGGTGTTTCTAGTAAACAGACATATGTATCTTTCTTGTGAAAAGTAGAAGCTTGTAAAACCACGTTTGTTATGTGTATGGCAAAAAAAAAAAAAAAAGTGAAAAGAACCTGATTAGTTTCAGTGCTTATTACTGCTTCATCAGAGATTGGTAACTCATTTCCTGATTACAGCATGATTAGTAGCTTCTATTTATAGTGTACACAAACATGGATAGAATTAAAGTCATCTGCCCTAATTTGCATAACAGTGCAGTATATATGTGTGTGTGTGTGTGTGTGTTGTATATAATTTTTGCATTCACACGTGCTTACACAGATATGTCATTTTTAGACCAAATTTTAAAGCCGTGTGTCATCCACCTTAATCTGAAATTTTCCATCAACCTTATTACAAATCATCATTGTCGTGTCCCCAACCACCACCACCACCACCACCTTCTGATCAACATCATCAATACCACCACCACCATTACCACTACCACCACCACCATTACCACCACCACCACCACCACCACCACTACCACCACCACCACCATTACCACCATCATCACCACCATTACCACCATCATCATTGTCTTTGTTGTCACTACCATTATCATCATCATTACCATCGACAACACTGTTTCATCATATAGGTAGATTTTTTCATTCTTCCACGAGCTTGATAGTTTTGTCCATACTACCCTGGTGCACCTTACTATACCACTGCATACCACCCTAATAAGCAATACTGTATAACATACTATATGTTGTTGTTGGCACTCCGTCCCTTACGACGTCGAGGGTTCCAGTTGATCCGATCAACGGAACAGCCTGCTCGTGAAATTAACGTGCAAGTGGCTGAGCACTCCACAGACACGTGTACCCTTAACGTAGTTCTCGGGGATATTCAGCGTGACACAGTGTGACAAGGCTGACCCTTTGAATTACAGGTACAACAGAAACAGGAAGTAAGAGTGAGAGAAAGTTGTGGTGAAAGAGTACAGCAGGGTTCGCCACCATCCCCTGCCGGAGCCTCATGGAGCTTTAGGTGTTTTTGCTCAATAAACACTCACAACGCCCGGTCTGGGAATCGAAACCGCGATCCTAAACCGCGAGTCCGCTGCCCTAACCACTGGGCCATTGTGCCTCTACTTAACATAATATAATATAACTGTAATACAGCATACATTGATACCTACAGCAGATTATTAACAATGACAATTAACCTGATGTCTATGAACACAGCTTTATTTCCTAATTAATGTTCTGGCTGTTTTTATTTTCAGGCATTATGGTATCCCGGTGACAGACTTTGGGAAGAGTTGGCGAGATGGAGTTGCTTTTAATGCCATGATACACAACATCCGTCCAGATTTGGTAGATTTAGAACGAACGAAACGACAACCGGCCAAAGTCAATCTAGAGTATGCTTTCTCCACTGCTGAAGTCCAACTTGGAATTCCTCGGCTAATAGATGCAGAAGGTGAGTGATGTCTTTTTCTTTCTTTCTTTTTTTTTTTTAATCTTTTATCTTTTACTTGTTTCAGTTATTTGGGTGTGGCTATGCTGGGGCACCACCTTGAAGGGCTTTAGTTGAATAAATCAACTCCAGGACTTACATTTTAAAGCCTAGTACTTATTCTATTGGTTTCTTCTGCTGAACTGCTAAGTTATGGGGATGTAAAGACATCTGCACCAGTTGTCAAGCAGTGATAGGACACACACACACACACACACACACATATACAAAAGGCTTCTTTCAGTTTCCATCTATCAAATCCACTCACAAGGCTTTGGTTGGCCCAAGGCTATAGTAGAAGGTACTTGCCCAAGGTGCCATGCAGTGGGACTGAACTCATAACCATGCAGTTGGGAAGCAAGCATTTTACCATACAGTCATGCCTGTTTAATTTTAAAAATTTGATTCAAGTTTTTTTTTGTATAGTTTACTCAGCAAAAGGATCATTTAGACGACCCTTTCAGGGCCTGTACTGAAGAAATTTTTCTGAGACCAGAAATCTAGTTTAAATGCTTGCAACAGAGCGTACTCTACTAGATGGACCTGGGCACGTGACAATGGCACTAAACCAGCTGATGGGATTAAACCTACCATCTCTAAACAAGAACAGTCCTTCTCACAGACTTCCAGATAGTTTCCATTTACCAAATTTCATTCAGAAGGTTATGGAAAAAAAACATGCTCAAGGTGTTAGGTAGTTGGGATTGAACCCAGAAGTATATTATTGTGAAGTAAACTTCTTAACCATACAACAATGTATACATCGATAATGTTATCGCTAAATACTGATTTTAGCTTGTTTTAGTGTCTTCTCTATTATTATTCTTTATTGTTTTGTTGGTCTCTTTCCCCAATTAGTCCCTTTTCTTTCTTTCTTTCTTTCTTTCTTTCTTTCTTTCACTTCCAAATTTTTCTTTCCTTCCATTTGGCCTACTTTTTTTCCTCCTTTGTTGCTGTTCATCCTCATCATCATCCTCATCCTCATCCTCATCCTCATCATCATCATCTTCATCATCATCATCATCACCACCACCACCACCACCACCACCACCACCACCACCATCATTATCATTTTGAATTTACCATCAGTGAAGACCAAATTACACAATCCTATCAAAATGGTGGAATTAATGTCACTGAAACATCTAAGTTTGTGAGTGTATCCTGCAACAATTTGCACGCGCACATACACACACAAAAATATCCATATCTACATACATGTATACATACATAGATATGCACTTACAGACACACATATACATACCTACATGCATACACAAACACACAGACTCACCCAACTAACACATGTTTATGTTTATGTTTATATTTGTGGTTATGTATGTTTCTGCATGCAATATGTAAATAAATATACAGGTGTGTGTATGCGTGTGTGTATGCGTGTGTATACCACATGCCTACATGCTTATCTACACACATATCTATACACATATACATAACCATATACATACACACAAGTGTCAGTTTCAATATATTGATTCTTTTTGGATAGAGTTTACTGATTCACTGAAATTATATAGAAATGGAGCAGATGAAATAGTATAGAGATAGATAGATAGATAGATAGATAGATAGATAGAGAGAGAGAGAGAGAGAGAGAGAGAGAGAGAGAGAGAGATACAGTTTGTATGTTTGTTAGATAATGGCTGAAAAAGTATAATAAAAAGTTTGTCACCCTATCACCTTCATGTGAAAACAAACCTCCAAATATAAAAGCCCATATCACGTCCAATTTGCTATCTTTAAGATAGCATGTTAGCACTTAGTTGTAACTAAATTAATATAAAGCAACAATCAAAAGAAAAAGTATGATAACCGCCGAAAGGAATTGCATTACACATAAATTGGCACTCTGTTGGTTAAGATGACAAGGGTTCCAGTTGACCCAATCAACAAAACAGCCAGCTTATGAAATTAATGTGCAAGTGACTGAGCACTCTACAGACATTCATACTCTTAAGGTAGTTTCCAGAGAGATTTGGTGTGGCACGATGTAAGAAGACCTGGCCCTTTGAAATACAGCTGTTACTCATTTTTGACAACTGAGTGAACTGTAGCAATGTGCCTTGCTCATAGACATAAAGTGCTGCTGGGAATCAAACTCATGGTCTTACAACCGTCAGCTGATTACCCTAACCTCTCAGCCACACACCTCCACAAGTACTACACATGCTGTTGTTGTTAGAAACATATTGTAGGTAATTTCATTATAACGAAATAACTAGAGATGAAGATACTTCAGTATATAAATTAGATGAATTTGTATTCTACTGCAGGTGTTATTTTGCATCTCTGGCCAAGACTAAATACTATTTACTTCAGAATAGTTACCAAAGCTTTTTGGAAAACTTGATTTGTAACAGGCTAACATCATGTTTTAAAGCAGATTTGTCTCTGATGTGCCTAATACTGTTAAAATCAAAATGTTACGCAGCAAACATCTGCAATGTGTCTTGAGAACAGATTAGCTGTGCTTACATGCATGCTTATACACCTGCACACACACATGCATCCACACACATGCACACACACACCCACACACGCACACCCATGCATGCACACATGCATGCCCACACACACACCCACACAGAAATGCATGCACACACACACACGCATAATATTTTTCTCTTTTCCTCTCACATCCAAACATCCCAAACATACTCAAACACATACTCAAAAATACATTCACACACAATTACATACATATACTCAGACACACTCCTTTCAACATACACATATTCATGCAGGCTTACATTCACTCAAACACTCACCCAACTTACACACTCTCACTCACATGCACACACACACACACACACACACACACACACACACTCACCCATGTACAGACACACACACTCAATATACATACACACTCAGGCCAAATCACACATATACATACACCCATGCATACACACTGCTCTCTCACACTTACATATGCACACGCATACACTCACATACACATACACACTTACATATGCACACTCTGATACTTGCACTTATGCAAACACACAAATTCACACACATACAACCCTGCATACTCACACACTCATGCACAGTCACACTCACACTTACACTCGCAGTCACTCATCCTTGTCACTTGGCTGCAAGAGCTTAAACAAGGACGAAGACCACGACCAAATTGCTAATCACATTGGCAAAATGAATGAAAGAAATTCTTTCCTTTTATGTTTTTATTCGTTTCTGTCATTTGACTGTGGCCATGCTGGAGCACCACTTCGAAGTGTTTTTTAGTTGAACAAATTGACGCCAGGACTTATTTCTTAAGCCTAATACTTTTTCTAGTACTTGGTCTCTTTTGCCGAACTGTTAAGTTACAGGGACATAAACACACCAACACCGGTTGTCAAGTGGTGATAGGGAACAAAGAAAGACACACAGGCACACACACACACACACACACACACACACACACACACACACACACACACACACACACACACACATACACACACATATATACGATGGGTTTCTTTCAGTTTCCGCCTACCAAATCCACTCACAAGGCTTTGGTTGACTTGAGGCTATAGTAGAAGACACTTGCTCAAAGTGCCATACAGTGGGACTGAACCTGGAACCATGTGGTTGGGAACCCAGCTTCTTACCACACAGCTACACCTGCGCCTTTAGGATTGTTTTGTGTCAGAGTTATAATTGTTCTGCATCTCTTTGTTCACTTACAGATGTTGACGTACCAAAACCCGACGAGAAATCCATCATGACATACGTTGCACAATTTCTTAAGGCTTATCCTGAAGCTGGAGAAGATCCCGAAGTAAGTACAAGTTATTTCTTTATCGTTGGTTGCATATTAAAAGACCCACACTTGCTGAGTGTTTATACTAACTGAGCGAAACTCATTAAGTGTTTACATCAAGAGAACTTGATGTGATCTCGAAGCAGTCTGGGTATGATACTGTGAATAGATACATTGTAAAAAGCCTGAAAAGCTGTGGTATTTGTCATCATCATCATCATCATCGTCATCATCATCTGTTTTTCCATGCTGGCATGTGTTGGACAGTTTGACAGGAATTGCTCAGGCTCCGATTGTCTGTTTTGGCATATTTTCTGCTACTGGATGCCCTTCTTAATGTCAACCGTTTTATAGAATTTTCTGGGTGATTTTTACATGCTGCAAGCATAGATGCTTTATGTGTGACACCAGCACAGGTACTTTTTTTATGTGACATTGGCACAGGTGCTTTTCTGTGGCACAAGCATGGGTACTTTTTATGTGGTACCAGCACAAGTGCTTTCTATGTGGTACCAGCATGGGTGCTTTTCTATGTGACAGCAGTAGATGAAAATCATCTAGCAGCATTGGTGGCATTGCTAAATATGTATTTCTGCCTCATTGGGCTTCATCAGTAGCAAGTATCCAATCACTAATTGCTTAAACCAACAGAACCACAATCTGTA
Source organism: Octopus bimaculoides (assembly GCF_046866305.1). Classification (NCBI taxonomy): domain Eukaryota; kingdom Metazoa; phylum Mollusca; class Cephalopoda; order Octopoda; family Octopodidae; genus Octopus; species Octopus bimaculoides. Next base: position 20,157,795 of record NC_142931.1, on the reverse strand, counting down.
TTTACATCAAGGGAACTGCAATCATTAAATGTTTATTACTAACTATAGCAACTAACAATTTTTATAATTATATTTATTATTAGGAATTGCATAAAAAAATTGTTAAAATATTTTGTGTATTGTAGGCATAAGAGTGACTGGGTGGTAAGTAGCTTGCTTATGAACCACATGGTTCCGGGTTCAGTCCCACTGCGTAGCATCTTGGGCAAGTGTCTTCCACTATAGCCTCGGGCCGACCAAAGCCTTGTGAGTGGATTTGGTAGATGGAAACTGAAAGAAGCCTGTCGTATATATATATATATATATATATATATCATCATCATCATCATCATCATCGTTTAACGTCCGCTTTCCATGCTAGCATGGGTTGGACGATTTGACTGAGGACTGGTGAAACCGGATGGCAACACCAGGCTCCAGTCTGATTTGGCAGAGTTTCTACAGCTGGATGCCCTTCCTAACGCCAACCACTCAGAGAGTGTAGTGGGTGCTTTTACGTGTCACCCGCACGAAAACGGCCACGCTCGAAATGGTGTCTTTTATGTGCCACCCGCACAAGCCAGTCCAGGGGCACTGGCAACGATCTCGCTCGAAAATCCTACAGGAGCCAGTCAAGCGGTACTGGCAACGGCCACGCTCAAAATGGTGCATCTCATGTGCCACCCGCACAAGAACCAGTCCAGGGGCACTGGCAACGATCTTACTTGGCTTGCCGGGTCTTCTCATGCACAGCACATTTCCAAAGGTCTCGGTCCGTAGTCATCGCCTCGGTGAGGCCCAATGTCGCCTCGGTGATATATATATATATATATGTGTGTGTGTGTGTGTGTGTGTGTGTATGTGTGTGTGTCTGTTTGTCCCCCCAACATCGCTTGACAACCGATGCTGGTGTGTTTACGTCCCTGTAACTTAGCGGTTCAGCAAAAGAGACCGATAAAATAAGTACTAGGCTTACAAAGAATAAGTCCTGGGGTCGATTTGCTCGATTAAAGGCAGTGCTCCAGCATGGCCACAGTCAAATGACTGAAACAAGTAAAAGAGTAAAAGAGATTGTAGAAGTATAACCAATTTATTGCAGATAATTTTTTACAAAATGTTACATGGATCATATGAACCCCAGTTGAGTACCACTGGTATAATCAAATGAAACCGTATCTTATAAAGCATACTTGCAGATTCAAAGGATTAGACATAAAGTAAAAAAACTGACCAATTAGCTGAATCAGGGCCATAGCTGAATGCTCTTACTTATGTGACATAAATAGTGTCAGAGATGAAGCTAGTTAAAAGCTGGAAAATAGTTTCTTCTTCATGTGTTTGATGAGGTATTTTTCTGAAGTGTACTGTTGTATTTTAGCAGAACGTGAAAAATAGATGACCAACAATGAATGTATATAATTATTTACAACCAGGTGAGAGACATGGTTTGGTGGTTAGGGTGTTGCTCTCATGGTTTTAGATTGTGGTTTCAATTCCTGGACCAGGTGATGCATTGTGTTCTTGAGCAAAACACTTCATTTCACATCGCTCCACTCCACTCAGCTGGCAACAATGAGTAATCCTGCAACAGATCAGTATCCTGCTCAGTGGAGGAATATATATATATGTCACAGCATCTGGGAAACTGAACTTACGAGCCCATGGCTCAGGAAGGACCTTTGATCCTTGTTTTTTTATTTATATCCACATAAAATGTGCCAGTGGCACGTAAAAAGCAACAACTGAATGTGGTTGATGTCAATGCTCCCTGACTGGCTCCCGCGCCAGTGGCATGTAAAAAGCACCCACTACATTCTCGGAGTGGTTGGCATTAGGAAGGGCATCCAGCTGTCGAAACCTTGCCAGATCAGATTGGAATCTGGTGCAGCCTACTGGCTTGCCAATCCTCAGTCAGACTGTCCTACCCATGCCAGCATGTTAAACGATGATGATGATATGCAAGCATAAGTGTGTGGTTAGAAGTCCATTTCAGAACCATGTTATTAGGGCTTCAGTGCCACCATATGGATATTGTTGGCTAATGTCCTATATTATTTAGCTGCAGGTTGACCAGAACTGTGTGAGTGAAATTGGTAATTACAAACAGACGAATCTTGGCATAAATATGTAGGTGTGTGTTTGTGCATATGCGTGCATGTGTGTGTGTGTGTGTGTGCATGCATGCTTGTGTATGTTTGTGTGTGTGTCAATTAATATTATCCCTCGTTTTTATGTGTGTTTGCTGACTGTAAACAACAGTCTCACTATCAATACAGGTGATATCCTCTGCTTGCAATCAGCTGGTGGTGTCGAGAGGCCTGAACATGCCATCGCAGCTGGTTGCTTACAGTCAGCAAACACACATCAAAATGAGGAGTAGTATGAATTGATTCACACAAACACACACAAGCCTGCATGCACACACGCACACACATACACACACACGCACACACACATTTGGACATGCATGTACACACACATACAAACATGCACACACACACACATTTTCACACGCACACACACACACATTTGCACATGCATGTACACACACATACAAACATGCACACACACACACATACAAACATGCACACACACACAAACACGCACACACACATTTACAAACACATGTACACACACATACAAACATGCACACACACATTTACACACGCACGTGCACACACATACAAACATGCATGCACACACACACACACACATGCCAGGCTTCTTCAGTTTGTAATTACGAGTTTCAAGGTTTTGGTTGGCCTGCTGTTATAGTTGCATATTCTTTGTAAACAAGGGACTCATTCAGTTAATGCCATTTGTTTTCATTTCACTGTGTGTGTAACTATGTTTAGACTGTTTTTTTTTGTTTGATAGACTTAGGGATTATTACTTTTATATGGAAGTAGGTAAGGGTTTGTGACAGGGAGAGCATGCTGCCGTAGAAAGTCTGCTTCAATGAATTCCATCTGACCTCTACAAGCATGGAAAAGTGAACATTCAAATGATAATGATGTTGGTGATGGTGATGATGATGATGATGATGATGATGATGATGATGATGATGATGATGATGGCAACAATGATGATGTTGATAATGATGACATGATGATGTTGATGATGATGATGACAATGTTGGTAATGGCAACGATGATGATGATATTGATGATGATGATGATGACAGTGATGACTATGATGAAAGTGACAGGAATGTTGATGACAGCAACTAGATTAGAATAAATTTCATTTTGTTTGATGTTTTATAGAAATTCTCTTGTGACCATTCATGAAAGCTAGGTGAAGCCCTCAAAAACATCAGCCATTCTTTGAATATAAACTTTTTAATAACACTCCTCTGTTTTCCTAAACATTTCCTGCTGTTCAGCTAGATGTGTAATTACAGAATCAATTAATCACAAAGTCTTTTTTTCTTTTTTCATCTCCTGTCAACTTCTAGCGGCAGTCTTGGAGAAAATATTTCTCTTGTGTGTAATAGAGTTTAATTAATTTATTTACTGATCTTGATGAAATGAAATCTCAAGTTAGTTCTTTCTATCTTTTACCCTAGTAATGCACTGAATCGAATATTGTGAGGTGCATGACCCAGCTTGGCACTGACTGGCCTTCTGACAATTTGCTTTACCCTGACCCTTAATTCATTCACCCTTTCCTTTACACAACTCACTTTATCACCTTTTCAACTCTACCCCTATCTTTTTCTCAACTCTGTCACTAATCCCTTCCCTTGTCATACTCCTCCAGCTTCCTCTCTTACTTCCTCTCTTCCTAGAGTCATTACCCATCCTCTCTTCTATTCTCTCTCTTTTATAGGGGTCACTTTAGGCCCTTAGACTTGCCAATTATGCAACAATCATCATTAGTGCTGGTGCCATGAAAAAAAAAATCATTTAGCATACTCTGTAAAGTGGTTGATATTAGGAAGAGCATCCAGGTTTTAGAAACTATGCCAAAGAAGACATTGGAGTATGATGCAGTCTTCCAAATTGTCAGACCCTGTCAAACCATCTAACTCATGCCAGCATGAAAGCCAGATGTTAAATGATGATGATCTGTTGTGGCACTTAAATGAGTTGATTTATTTGAGAAACATTCCAATTGGTTTTGTATTTTGTCACCAGCACCAGCACCAGCACCATCTTTAATGATGTTGTTTGCATCATCATCATCATCATCATCATCATCATCATCATCATCATCACCATCATTATCATCACCATCTTACAGCCATAGAATAAACAGCCAAGGTTGGTGATATAGTGATACTAGGTTAATTTGTCTCTGAATAATAAGCCATTTTAAAAATATTCTCTCCATGATTTTATCTAAAATTCAAAAACCGTCATCATTTGAATGTTCACTTTTCCATGCTTGAAGAACTCAAACAGAACTCTCTGAGCTAGATTTTCTGTGACCGGATGCCCTTCCTGTCACCAACTTTCATTTGTTTCCTAGCAAAGTAGTATTTCCTCATGACAAGGCATGTTTCTATAAAAGACTGGAAATGAACGACATTGCTTGTATGATGGTGACACTCATTTACAACTATTATGTGACATGAAGATAAGGCATACACACACATGACAGGCTTCTCTCAGTTTCTCTCTTCCAAATCCATTCAAAAGTTTGGGGCTATAGTAGAAAACACTTTTCCAAGGTGCCATGCAGCAGGACTGAACATGAAAAGACATGGTTGGGAAACAAACTTCTTAAACACCTAGCCATGCCTACATCTATTAAAATGTGTTTACATATTTAAATTTATAATTTCCTTTGTTTATTTTCAGGTGAGGAAAAAACGTAAATCTGCCAATACACCTGAGGCTGAACTCCAACAATTCCAAGATCTCTTAAAATGGTTAGAATCTGCAGAGGAAACCCTGCAGATTATTTATCAACCACTCACTGATCGTGATCCAGAATACCTGGTGAGACTTGTTTTAAAACATTTTAATTTTTGCCATTTTGTTTAGAAGTGATGTTTTTATACACTTTTAACCCTTTCGATGCTGATCCTCCTGAAACTTCCCATCATTCTCTGACAGAAACGGTGTCTCTCAGTAACTGCCTGTGGCTTATGGAGTTTTGTTTTTATAACTATGGAAAAGCAGCCAGAAGGATAGACATATTGTTGAGAACAAATGATTTCATTGGAGGTCTGTTTTCTCCATTCCAGCTCCTGGTGGCCTAGAAGAGGTTAGAAGAGTCATTATATATAAATAAGCAATAAATATTATGATTTGTAAAATAAGTATAAGTGATACAGGGTGTCCCAAATGAATGTGGTGTGGAAGTTTGGTTTCATTTTTTAAGAATTTTAAGAATTCAATATATGAGTTCACTGTATTGGGACACACTTATTAAATACATTCTGGAATCAAAAATTTATGTACTTATGTACTGTCATCAAAAAATTTTAACTGGAAAAATGCAGAATCATTGGAGTTATGGGCATTGAAAGTGTACATGCATCAAGAAAATGCAATAATAAGGTTTATCAATTGAAAACTGTGAGCAGTGAAATGCAAAATTAGGTGCACTGATCGTAAGAATCAAATATTGATTGCTCTGCTAAAAACTAACAACTTTAAGTGCAGGTGCTATGGGTTATTTCCCTTGGGTATTTAAAAAAATTAGTCATGTGAGGTGGATATAAATATCCCTTCCAGGGGCCGTATTATCGATTTTTTTCAACAATCTAAGTATGTCACGAGGTTTCCAGACATGAGTTCTATTCACGTGTCAAGTTTCATCAAAATCAATAAAACGATGTAGGAGGAGTTAGCTAACAACGCCACAAGCAAACACACACCGATTTTCCACGTATGTAGTAGATAAGTAAAAACTTAATTTGAATAGTTTATAGAGATGATGAACTGATAGTATTAATATAGACCATAAAGATAATATAGACAATGTAGTTAATTATAGACCATGAAGTAAACATAGGCAATTAACATAATACAGTCTGTGGAGATCACAATTTTTAATTTTAATCTGAGGATGAGGGTGGTTCTCAGACTTGAGAGTTACCTCCAGATTGGTGAGGTTGTTATGATAGCATTTCTGTTGGTTGATGTCTGTGGGGAAAACTTGAGCCAGCTGGGAGTTCCAGGGAATTGCAATTCTGGGAAGCATAATGCTGAAGAAAAAGGAAAAATATTTTTATTCAGTATCTGTTGCTAAATTTTAAAATGAAATAATGACATTAGAGAGAGAGAAAAAAAAGAGATTTTAATGAAAAATTAAAATTATAAATGCTTGATTTTACAATTAGAAGTCATTATAGAAAAATAGTGAATAAATGAATAAATTTATTTTTCTCATTCTTCATCATGTGATGGCTTTTGTCTGGCATTCTTTCGTGACACTTCAATAACATTGCTTCAAGTGAACTACATAATCTTACTTTCGTTAAGATGTGAGATGATCATAGAAAATTCATTTGCAATGATCGTGACTACCTGCCAGTAAATATGCACCGTAATGAGGTGTATTTTATTTTTCTGCATAATTAGTGTTCTCACATAGTTTTATAGGGCTAGACAAAGCATATCTTTTACTTTAATCACTACATGAAGATAAAGATTCTTGTACTAAGCTAAGCAATCCAGTTTGTTATGGAACACGATTCTATTGTAGTTGTTGTTGGCACTCCGCCGCTTACGACGTCGAGGGTTCCAGTTGATCCGATCAACGGAACAGCCTGCTCGTGAAATTAACGTGCAAGTAGCTGAGCACTCCACAGACACGTGTACCCTTAACGTAGTTCGCGAGGATATTCAGCATGACACAGTGTGACAAGGCTGACCCTTTGAATTACAGGCACAACAGAAAGTAAGAGTGAGAGAAAGTTGTGGTGAAAGAGTATAGCAGGGTTCGCCACCATCCCCTGCCAGAGCCTTGTGTAGCTTTAGGTGTTTTCGCTCGATAAACACTCACAATGCCCGGCCTGGGAATTGAAACCGCAATCCTATGACCATGAGTCCGCTGTCCTAACCACTGGGCCATTGTGCCTCCACTCTATTGTAGTATATTATGTATTTTCTCCTCTTGTACTTATGTAGAGAATATTGGGTAGAAATCTGGAGTCTGGGGAAATTTGTGATGGTCTTTGTCAGTGCCAGTTAGTTGTTTGATGAATTCAGTTGCTGCAAAGAGTGAAGAATGTAATATCTGGGGATCTTACTCTTCATCTATAAATGAAAACAGTGCAAAAAGTACCCAGCACCTTCTGTTAAGTAGTTGGTGTTAGGGAGAGCACCCAGCCAACTGGTTTTGATTCATGGACCTGGCAATATGCATTGTGTTCTGGAGCAAAATACTTCATTTCACACTGCTCCAGTCCACTCGGCTCCCATCCAGGGAGGAATTACATATGCCAGAGAAACTGGGAAACCAGCTCTATGTTCCTTACAGAGTAATGTGGACTAACCATAATGTATCTAGGATAACATTATCCTTCTTTTGCTCATATAGTAGAGTGTGATTTGAAGGAGATGGGCACAAAGACGTTCCTTTGTCTGCTTAGTTGAGTTCAACTGCCCATCCTCTTCCCCATTTTTCTGAAGCTCTTCACTATTTAAAAACTCAACACATGCATCTGGTTTAGTAAAGCTTTCAGCTTGTAAAGTTTTTTTAAAAAGAAACATGTATCTACAAGTCATCCTAAATAAATAAATAATTACTTTAGAAATATCGTCATAGTAGTCACAGTATTCTCGTTACCTTCTAGAGGCCTTTATTAAACTTGTTGATTAATTAGGAAAGTAGCAGACATAACCAGAAGTAACTAGAATGTTCTTATTCAGATGTTGCATAGGAATAATGGTTTATCATTTCTGTTGATGGAAGACGAGTTCTCCTTGTCTTACTGCTCAAAATAAAAGCTATCTTATATAATTATCACTGTTAACATTTACTAAATGTTACTACTTGTTTTATTCTTTAATATATTAGTTATGTTGACATTATTAAATGCTATTATATGGTTTTATTATATTATATATGTTCTTTAATCTCTCACCCTCTATGGGGATATACTTTGACATTTGGAAGCAAGCCTCAAAATGTACCATTCCAAAGAAAAACAACCCCACTAACCCAACCAACAATAGTTAATTTTACAATATTTAAATTTATTGGGAAACTTAACATCTTTAAAAAGGAAATTAAACAACAACAAAAAATCTTATAATTTTTCCAAACCTTGTAAATATCTTACTTGGAAAGCAGGTAAAGGTTAGCATTAGGAAGAGCATCCAGCTGTAAAACTGTCTCAAAATAATATATTCACCCATTTCATGGAAACATAGGAAAATAGACATAAAACTAACAAATAAACAGACAGACACCATCATCATTTAATGTTTATTTGTCCATGCTTGCATGGGTCAGACAAAACCTATTGAAGTAGCTTTTCTATGGGTGGATGCTTATTCTGTAACCAGTCCTCACCCATTTCCAGGTAAGGTAATATTTCCTTATGCTCAAGTGTGTTTTTCACAGAAGACTGGAAACAAAGTTGTATGACAGTGATGCTTGTTCACAAACATCACATGATGTCAAGACAAAGGCATGCACACACACACACACACACACACACACACACACACACACACACACACACACACACACACACACACGTATTATGTATACATATAAGACAGGTTTCTTCTAGTTTCTGTCTATCAACTTCACTCACAAGTCTTTGGTCATCCTGAGACTACAGTAGAAGATACTTATCCAACATACTGCACAGTAGGACTGAACCCAAAACCATAAGGTTATGAAGTAAGCTTGTTAACCACACAGCCACCCCTACAGCCATAATTTAAATTGAATTTTCATCTGTTCTTCAGGAATTCATGGCATTCAAAGTCCAATATGATGTTGAATACAAAGTGTACCGAAGTCTAAAACAGAAAATTTTATCAAAGAAATCTCTGAAGCTTACACTGGAAGATTACAAAATGCTGCAAGAACGATGGCTCTCTGTGCAGAAGAAAATCCATCTCTGGTTATTGAAACTAGACAGGAGTCTACCTGGAGAAGTCGGTGCTTTTTCAGAATGGCTATATAAAGCTGAAGAATTTTTGGAGAGAAATTTAGATGTTGTTGAAGATCCAAACAAAATGATTTTGAAAATACACGGATTAACTGTTGAACACCAAGTAAGAAATATTTTTACTACTACTACTGCTGCTGCAGACCGACACTACCACTACTATTACAATCTTTATCATCATTATCACACCTCATTTTAGTAATCACACCATCTTCACCATAATTTAGATGATCATCATCGCTATCACCATATTCCTCATGCTATGCCCATCAGTATCATGATCATCATATTTTAGATAATGGTCGTCCTAATTACCATCATAATTACCATTATCATCATCTTCTTCATCCTCCTCTTCCTCGTCATCAACTTTTACCTGAGCATTTAGCTTCAGTGCTTGTATAAGAATGACCTGATCCAGTCTTTTTAAATTCCTTGAATGTATATAAACATTTTAGGAATACATTATTAAAAAGAAAAAAAGAAGCACAACCAGCTCTTGCGGATGAATATTATTTGGTAGCACATACCATGCTTTCATTGATTGTTTTATGTGGCTATAGTAGGAAAAACCCCAAAACATTGTGAATCATATCTAAATGCTACTTTGGCTTTTATTGTACAATAAGATTGTGCTATCCCAGTATAACACTACTGCAAGAATAAGAACAATAATATTCAATGGATTATTCCTTTTACTTAATTTGTAATTTTCTTTTCGTTTATATTTTTTGTCCAAATCCAGATTGATGAATATCTTCCATATTTTGATTCACTATTTCGAATTTCTCCATCTTTTTATAGGAACTATTTAAAGATTTACCAACCTATTCGACATTCTTTGCTAAAATCAAGTCACAAGGTGTCTACCAAGGAGAGAAACTGCCTTCTGCTCAGATTGAACACATGCATGGAAGATTACAACAGGTCACTAATCTGGTTCCTGATAAGATGTCCATGTTAACATTCCAAAAATCTAGGTTTGGTATCTTGGTCTTCCTAGATCAGACTGAAGCAAAATATAAGGAATGGTCCAAGAAATTTTCCTCCAGACAAAATGTACATCAACTACAAGAAGATTATCAGGTACAAATGAATATCTTTATATTTACTTGTTAATTTCTACCCTTTTAAGTTTAAAATATTTTGTGACTATGTTATTGATAGTCACATTAATTCTAAATGTTCCTGTAGACCAGCGTTTTTCAACCAGGGTTCTCCGGAACCCTAGGGTTCTGCAAAAGGTTCCTAGGGGTTCTGCGAGAAAGAGTGAGATGAGATTTTTGTGTGTTTGAATGAAAACGCCATGATGAGGTACCACAAACGAGCAGTAAGACAATCATTTAGCATTACCAATAAATTTGACAAAGAAGCATTAATTTTTTTCTTAAACCAGTTATTATATACTCTCTTTACTCTTTTACTTGTTTCAGTCATTTGACTGTGGCCATGCTGGAGCACCACCTTTAGTCGAGCAAATCAACCCCAGGACTTATTCTTTCGAAGCCTAGTACTTATTCTATTGGTCTCTCTTGCCGAACTGCTAAGTTACAGGGACATAAACACACCAGCATCAGTTGTCAAGTGATGTTGGGGGGACAAACACAGACACACAAACATATACACACACACATACATATATATATATATATATATATATATATATATATATATACGACGGGCTTCTTTCAGTTTCCGTCTCCCAAATCCACTCACAAGGCTTTGGTCGGCCCGAGGCTATAGTAGAAGACACTTGCCCAAGGTGCCACGCAGTGGGACTGAACCCAGAACCATGTGGTTGGTAAACAAGCTACCTACCACACAGCCACTCCTATGCCTATATATAATATAATTATACACACACAACCCATGCTAGCATGGAAGGCGGACGTTTAAACGATGATGAACACACACACACATAATGTATATGATATTTACCATGTGAACTACGATGAAACAATATGAGAAAGATATGGTATATAATTTTTTTTTGTGCAGGGGTTCCTTGAGACATGTAATTTATTTGAAGGGTTATGCAAGGGTAATAAGGTTGAGGAACGCTACTGTAGACACTTGTTGCTGAGTTGGTTGAACACTGATCTAACAACAATGTGTTAGAAATGTGTTCAACAGTTCATATCCTGTTACTGGTTCCATATGCTGCCTTAGGCATTATGCTAAGCTTGTGCCAGTTCATTTCAAGTAGTAGTAGCAGTAGCAGCAGCAAATAAATAAGTAAATAAATAAAACAAATTAAGAGAAATAAAAGTATATTACAATGTAAAATGTCCCATGACAAGTCACAGGTGACTGTTTGAAGTTTCTTCACATGAATGATTTATGATTTTAGGGATTGCAAAATTGTCAGCTGTTTGACTTGATTTTATCACCAAGCCAAAATCCTTAAATAGGTTTCAGACAACAAAGCATCAGTTTCCTAATGTATTCTTCTATGAAACACTTTATGAAGATGAAGTCTTCAATGATATCTCCAAGACTGATTATTTATATCATCCATTTTGGGAACAATATTGTCATTTTGTGATAAGCTTCAAATGGGCTATTTCACTGGTTCATGGTATGATTGGATTGGTAATATTACTGGAAGTGAGCTGGCAGAATTACTCTTTTACTCTTTTACTTGTTTTAGTCATTTTTTTAAAGATGTTAAACCACATATTCTATGTATCCTGTATTCAGATTACTTAACTTATATTTTGTAATTCCAGGATTTTGTTGTACAAGGAGGAATTGATAAAATTTACCAAAGTACTTCTACAACTTTGAAATCAACTGCTAATGTCTATCTAAAGACAGAAGTTGGTAAGTTTATTTGACCATTTAGAAATTACATTGTGTGTGTGTGTGTGTGTGTGTGTATCATTTAATGTGCACAGTTATATAAGAGATGCTAATAGTTTCATGCTCTAAGATACATTATATTGGCAGTTTTATATAGCAATGCCATGTATCTCCAAGCAATCTTTCTGTTATATTATTCAGTACCAGCCACATTAATTACGATTTCTACAGTCAACAAGGATAAAAATCTTAGTTTTCTTACTTTGCTTTTCTTTCTTCTTATTCCACTTTTTGCATCAACCTTCTTCACGTTTTTTCTTCTCATTTTTTTTCTCAATTTTTCTAATAGACCAGTATCCTGGTTTTTAAATAAATTTAACATCATGAACTAAGCTTGAAAGATTACAGGGAGATACTTGGCATTTTATACAAATCTGCCAATTTACTGTATCTTAAAGCATGAAACTATTTGTAGCTCTTTTGTAATTGCATGTATTGAACAATGTTTATCTCTCACAGGATAGAGTACTTTTTTTGTTGATCCTACCTATAATGGAACTGTGATATATATATATATATATATATACATATATATATATATATATATATATATATATATATATATATATATATATATATAAAGAGTATGAGTGTACATTCATACATATGTGTGCTCTGGTGTGTGTGCTTATGTGGTATAGTGGACTCTCTATGTGTGTTTGCATGCATTTGTGTATGAGTACGGTGTGGATTTTTGTGTAAGTTATGGATAGTAAAATGTTTATTTCTTGGTATCTTTATTTATTTTATGGATACTGCTTCTGATTTTTTGAGTGGACTGAATGTGTATGGAGGTAAGGGCAAGTGTGTGTGTGTAAAGAGTTCAGTAGTGTTACTTGTTTTGAGGATTAAAAGTTTGAGGCATTAAATTGTAAACTGATCAATACCATTCCAAAAACACGTACCACCACTAGACTACACACACACACACACACACACACACACACACACACACACACACACACACACACACACACACACACACACATGCTGATGCACATACACATATACACTGATGCATGCACACACTAATGTACTCACTGATGCACACACATACTGGTACACACACACATACATGCATATATACACACTGAGTTCCTATCTGCCAAATCCACTCACCAGTCTTTGGACAGCTATGGGCTATCATAGAAGACAATTGCCCAAGGTGCTGCACAGTGGGACTGAACCTGAGATCACATGGTTGGGAAGCTAGTCTTCTTAACTACACAGTTGTGCCTACACCTTTATACATATAAAGTATTAATTTTATTCAGTCTGCAATACTATATAAATACATATGTGCATACATGTGGGATAGAAACTGAAACTATGATGGTGGAAAGTAAGCGTCTAAACCCAGGGTCAGCCCTAGGTTTGCTGGTGCCCCAGGCAAGCTGAACTTTGGTGTGTACAAGCTGATGGTCATGGAAATTTCCCTTGTCTTTGTCACATCCTCTTTGGCACCTCCAAGTATACGACACCCGAGATGACTGTCTGAGTTGCCAGCACCTTGAGCCAGCCCTGTCTTAACTCACAGCCATTCTTCAATTGAAAAAAGCCCTTTTCTCTTAAACAAAGGGTTAACCCCTGAAACATCCAATTCTTCTCCTCATAGGGTAAGAACTTATTGAGAACTTACCAACTTCAAAGAGTTTAATCATTTATATATTTTTCCTTTTACAGGTAATGAAAATTCTGATGACATCCATGAATTTATCCAGTGCTGTGATGAGAGATGGAATAAACTATATAATGATATTGAAACGTCTGGTAAAGTTCTTGATGAATCTGCAGAATATTGGAAACAACATGACGTTCTGAACCAAAAATTGAATGCCTGGTTATCTGATGCACAAAAAGCTCTCCAGAAACCATCACCTGAGAAGCAGGTAATGCATAAAACATTGATGATTAGTTGATGAACTGTTCTTGTATGCTCTTTGATGTAATCCATCATGTAATTAAAGAATTGAGTAATTAAAGAATTTTGGTAAATTCTTTTATTTAAAAAAAAGATTTTTTTACTTGTTTCAGTCATTAGGCTGTGGCCATGCTGGGGCACTGTCTTGAAAAATTTTAGTTGAATGGATTGACCCCAGGACTTATTTTTCTTTTTTAAAGCCTGGTACTTATCCTATTGATCTCCTTTTGCTAAACTGCTAAGTTACAGGGACATAAACACACCAACACTGGTTGCCAGGTGGTGGTGGGGTACAAACACAGACACAAAGAAACACAGACACACGCACACACACACACACACACACACACACACACACGATAGGTTTCTTTCAGTTTCCACCTTACCAAATCCACTCACAACACTTTGGTTGGCCCAAAGATATAGTAGAAAACACTTACCCAAGGTGCTACACAGTGGGATTGAACCCAGAACCATGTGGTTAGGAAGCAAATTCTTACTACATTTTGGTAAACAAATTACCTCAAAGTCTGGGGATAGAAGTTTAATGTTTAGTAAATATCATAATTGAATATTCTGATGCAAACATGGCTGTGTGGTTAAGAAGTTTGGTTCTCAACCATATGGTTTTGGGATCAGTCCGACTGCATGGTACCTTGGGCAAGTGTTTTCTACTATAGGCCGTTGTTGACCAGAGCCTTGTGAATCATTTTGGTAGACAGTAACTGTGTGGAAGCCTGCTGTGTATGTGTGTGTCTTTGTGTTTTCTTCCACCACCTCTTGAAAACCGGTGTTGGTTTGTTTACATTCTCATATTTTAGCAGTTTTGGCAAAAGAGTTCAATAGATCAAATAAGAACTGGGGTTGATATGTTTGATTAAATCCATCAAGGCAGTGCTCAAGCATAGCCACAATCCAATGACTGAAACAAGAATAAGAATAATATATATATGTGTGTGTGTGTGTGTGTATATATGGATATATATACATACATACTTCCATCTTTCCGACGAAGGGCTACACCCGAAACGTCATACACTCTCTCTTTCCTTTCCTGAGCGTCCAATAATACTATCCATATCACGTCCTCACTTTGTTGTGTTTTTGTGTTTTTTTGTTATTGTTTTTTTGAACTATATATATATATATATATACATACACACACACACACACACACACACACACACACACACACACACACACACACACACACACACTTAAATAAACCATAGAAAGTGGTGGAAGGCCATAGACCAAGCAGATATTGGTGTTGTAGAGCTGAAAGTCCCAAAATATTAATAAAAACTGAAAGAGAAATGGAAGAGTTAGGATAGAATATAAAATAAAATAATAGCATTTTGGTGAGGGTCCTTCATTAGAAGAAAAAAAGTCATATTATCATATTTACTTCTATTTTTATTTCAGAATTTTTTCCAAGACTTGCCTGACTGGCAAGAACACCATAAAACCTACAATGAAGCCTGTTTTTACCTTGCCGATGTTGTGGAGCCTTTAGTGATAGCCAAGATGAACCATGAAATGGAAAGAATCAACCAAGCTTTTAGAGACATAGTTATTTCTTACCATCAATATTTGGAAGATCTGAGAGGTGAAGAGGCACAATCTTATAAAGATGGAGTAACAGAAGTGGCTGTGTGGCTAACACGAACCAATGAATTCTTGAATAAGACTATACCTTGCACCCAAAAGAGTTTGGAAAATTATGAAGCAGAATTAGATGTAAGTTTATATTATTCTAAGCTTGTCTTTTATTGCTTGAAAAAAAAAAAAGTGGAGCCTCTAAAGGGCCCCCGATAAAATAAATGTTTTATTTCTTCTTGTGGGTGTGTGGCAGAGAAATCTCCTTCTCAGTCACATTGTTTCAGGTTCAAGCTCACTGCATTGCACTCTGGGAAAATATCTTCTTTTATTGCGCTGAGGTGGCCAATGCATCACGAGTGAATTTGTGCAAATGAGAACTGTAGGAAAGCTTGTCATATGCACGTGCACATGTGTGCGTGTGTGTGTGAAAATGCTTATAACTCTTGTTTATTTTTATTTCTTACACATGACTGTTTTTAATAAATCATTTTTATGATGTGTGTTTACCATTTTTGCAGCTCCAGAATTTTAGTTTGCTACCCAGTTATCTAGTTAAAGACATCTTTTAGATTATGGATGATATATCACTTCACTGGTTATTTTTAAAGACCTCTGTCAGTCAGGGTCAATTATGTATCTTCGATCATGTATCAGTCATGAGCACAGTCCCTTCTTCTAAATTGAGCCAATAAAATAATATTTGTATGAGTGTGTGTGTGTGTGTGTGTGTGTGTGTGTGTGTGTGATTTTGTTATGTTCAGCAGCATAAACCAGTGTGTCTAGTTATATTTCTTTTTGGTAAAAACCAATATTGTTGAGAGTTATCCCCATATTTTAACATGTATAAAGAGCCCTCGTTTATAGGGAACTCCCTAATTTTTTAGGCTTAAAATTTGGAAAAAAAGTTTTTGTAAGGGATTATAATACTATCCATGTATAAGAAACTCCCATGTATTTTTAACCTAATTTTTAATGAAAAAGGGTTCCTTATAACACGTTAAAATATGGTAAATAAGTACCAGACTGAAGAACATACTGGGGTTGATATGATCAAGTGGTAAAAGAGCCATTTTTGGAAGCAGTGCCCCAGCATGGCCACAGTCTAGTGACTGAGTCCAATGAAAGAATAAAAGAATGTAATTAATTAAAATTAACAAGGAATGAAGATATAAATAAGCGTGAGAGTAGAATTCAAGCTCAGTTTCTGTCTCTTATTCATGGTTCATAATTTTGGGGAGAAAATTTTTTTTTAATATTTGTAGGGGGCCATAGCATATTATTTAATCCATTTGAGAGCATTCTTGTCCTGTTTCAAGTGATCTAAATTCAACCTTCCATCAAAATTTCATGTTAACTTATATTCTAAACCATCAGCTTAATAATGACAATTATTTCATTAAACTCTTCATTATTCTCAACAAGGGTTAATGTATTTTAACAGAAATATTGTCATGAATGGATTAAGGAAACGCTTTGAGTATGTCTTCAAAAATATATCAAAAATATTCGAGCAAGGTTGTTGCCAGTGTTGCCACACTGGCTCCTGTGCAAGGTGGCACGTAAAAACACCATTTGAGCATGGTCGTTGCCAGTACCGCCTGACTGGCCCTTGTGCCAGTGGTACGCAAAAGCACCCACTACACTCTTGGAGTGGCTGCTGTTAGGAAGGGCATCCAGCTGTAGAAACTCTGCCAGATCAGATTGGAGGCTGGTGCAGCCATCTGCTTCGCCAGTCCTCAGTCAAATCGTCCAACCCATGCCAGCATGGAAAGCGGACGTTAAACGATGATGATGATGATATTTAACCTTTGGAAACTAACCTTGCTGAGACTACCACTAATTCACTAGTAAATCCTTCCTGTTTTAAAGTATTCTAAATTAAAATCTTTAATCAAAATTTCATGTTAATTTATGTTTCAAACACCAGTTTGATAATGACAGCTGTTGCACTAAATTCTTCATTATTATTTAAAGTTAATTGAAACAAAGGTAGTATATTTCAACAGAAAAGGGTTAATAACAACAGCTATTTCACTAAAGTCTTCACTATTTCCAAAATTAATTGAAACAAAAGCAGTATTTCAACAGAAATATAGTGCAAACATGTTAACACTTCCTGATGATCTTGTTCTTTTTTTTTTTTTTAATTTGTGTTGTTTTTGTTGCAACAGGTGTCCAGCAAAGAAGTCAGTGACATGGAGCATAAGTTGAAATCTACCACCAGGACTGGGCATTCACTTGCTAAAACAAGTCCCAGAGAATCAGTCGACCAAATTTTGGAAACATTGAAAAAATACACTGAAACTTTTAAGTCCAACAAAAAGTCAATAGCTGAAAAAATAAAATATGTGAAAATACTTTTACCAAATATAGAATCATTTGAACATGGAATGACTGCAATAAATGCTTGGTTAGACATTGGAGAATCTCTGATTCAAGAGCACGAATTAAATGAAAACTTTGATAAAGTGGAAAATTGGCTCGAGGCTCATAAGGTAATTGTAATTTTTTTTACTCTTGTAGCTTTGATATGAAGAGATTTCAGATAAATTTGAATGATGACTTACAAGTGATTAGTACAAAAAGGAGTTGAAGAAAACAAGATGGTGTCATACAGTTTATCTTGTCATCTTCAATTCAATAGAATTCAGCTAATAAAAGACTTAATGTAAGAATATAATACAAAGAAAGGAAGCAATATAGTTAGTTATGTTTAATCTCTGTAATTTCTGCTTAGCATTGATATTTACTTTTTTTTTTTATGAGGGACAAACTAATATTCAATAGTCTACTTCTGTAAATATTTAACATCAATGATATCTATTGATATTAAATATGAATCGTATTTATGGATATTAAACATGAATAATGATATTGATTTCTTTGTGGGTTTTTTTCATATGTGTTGATATTGATATTACTTGTTGATGATATTAACTCATATCATTGATACATCACGCATTATATCTTCCCAACCATCTTTTTTTATTCAACTGGGGTAACTTTGTATTTCCCTTACAGCAAGGAACCTGTTTCTATCCTATCAATCAGAATTAAATTTATCAATCAAAATTAAATTTGGTACCTTTAGGACACAATCCTAAATACCTGTCATAAATACAACTTTTACATTAAAATATACAATTTCAATTTTTAGAAGGAATACTAAAGTAACATGTACTGAAGAACATAGAAAATTAAAGAGGAATGCAATTTTTGGAATTCATTTTCACAGTTAGATATTGGTCTGACATCTAACTGATTTAGCAAACAAATTTCCAACAGGGATAGCCATGTATCTCTCTGCTGCAAGAACTTGTTCCTGTCTTTCTATTATACTTTAACCATTCATTACCAGACACTTAGCCACCTCTATCAGTACTGCACACCCTCAGTTGAGGTGTCTTTGTTTTGTGAGCTATTTGGTGATCTCAATTGTGTTGGTGTCATGTAAAAAGCACCCAGTTCATTCTGACGTTGTTGGTATTAGGAAGAGCAATAGGACTTAGCGCTGTCCTCTGGCTTCCCAGTTTCTGTAGAGCTGTCCAACATGGAAAAATGGATGCTAAATGATGATGATAATAATGATGATGATGATATATCTTCCTGATCATTTTGTCATCTCTGTGTTTCTGTCATTATTGTTACAGACACGAGTGTCATTATTCACCACATCCATATTGGTTATAGAATGTTTAAAATCCTTTTTGTTTCAGAACAATCAGCATAATCACAAATTACACCTAAGAAAAAAAAAAGAAAAGCAAAACTGACCAGCAAAAACCTTCTACATAGTTGCCTTACCTGACCTGCTAGAAATAGCAATCAAGTTTTCAAACCATAACTACAGCAATAAAAGAAAGGCATATTGTATAGTGTAATCTAGAGTACACTTTGACCGGAAAAGACAAAAAAAATGAAGATGAATTGGTCATTTCTGAAATTTTTTGATCATATGTTTTGTTGACTTGAGGTGACCTGGTACTAAACAACAAAACAACATCTTTAAAAAAGGAAACAATGAAAAGTGTACCTACATGGTATCTTAGCCTGCAAGAAATAAATGCCAAATTTCCTTCAAATTACACCCTACTATCTTAACAAAGATGTTTATGCTGTACTGTATAATGTTTGTAATATTGGATATAAAGCAGCAAGCTGGCAGAAACGTTAGCATGCTGGGCACAATGCTTTGTGGCATTTCATCTGTCCTTATGTTCTGAGTTCAAATTCCACCAAAGTCAGCTTTGCCATTAATCCTTTCAGGGTCTATAAAATAAGTACCACTTGTGTACTTGAGTCAGTGTAATTGACTATCTCCCTCCCTTGAAATTGCTGGCCTTGTGCCAAAATTTGAAATCAGCATTAGATATAATGCTAAAGATATAGTAGATATTCATGTTTGAAGTTTTAGATCATAAATCTGCTTAATTTGGGATGACCCGGGGCTAAATAACATAATATCAAACTTTAAAACAGAAAATTTATATGAAGTAGTTGTATGCTGTCAACTTAATGTGACAGTCCCCTGAAGGGAATAATACTACTGTTGTTTCGACCTAGGAAGCTGCACCGCTTCCTGTCAGCCTTGACACATTTCCTGTGTCCTTATGCTTACAAGGGGGAGACAAGCACTTCCACCTTGTAAATATAAAGACACAGGAAATGTGTCAAGGCCGACAGGAAGCGGTGCAGCTTCCTAAGTCTAACCAACAGCAGTATTATTCCCTTCAGGGGACTGTCATATTAAGTTGACAGCATACAACTACTGCATCGTATCACTACTGCATAAATCTCTCTGAGAGATTTAGAAATGTATTATTTCTAGAAAATTATATGAATATAGCTTTAGATTGGTATTAAGAATGACATCCAGCCATAGAAATCCTTTTTCTAACAAGATGTGGGCCTTTGGTCCATTGAATCCTCTTGAGCTGTAATGGAAACTAGATGTAAACTTTATCCATATATTTCTCTTTCCTTTCTTATATTTCCCCTAAGACCTTGAAGTTTTATGAATTTCATACATCATTCTCAACACAAGCAGTTTTGACCACTTGAACCCTGATAACCATTGTATCCATTTGAAATACTCCTGCATCGTTAGATCCACTTCTGTTTCAGTTTGTAATCTCCATGATCGTATCCTCAGATAAACCATAAATGGATTTGATAAAATCTTTTCGCAGGAGCATTTCTCACAAACAGAAAACCAAAAATCTGTGCTGGAAAGCAAAGGAAAATTGTTACATAAAATGGCTTCTCATAAGAGTAAATTAAAAGTTGTGGATTTTGAACCTCCTCAAATACTGTTACAGACAACCACTGCAAGATTTCAGGTAGGATTGTTTTTATTGTTGTAGTTGGGGAGATTTTAAAGATAACTATTTTTCTTTAAAGTTAAACTAAATCATTTATAGAAACCTGTTTGATGTCTCACATTTCTTCATATTGCTGAATGTAATAGAAACTGTTTGGGTTTGTACATTCAACACACACACACACACACACACACACACACGCACACACACACACACACACACACACACACACAATTAATGTAGGTAGGGTTATAATCCAGTCTGTGTCCTCTTGAAGCACATCTGTTATTGTTGTTGTATTAATGTGAAGGTACATATTAGAGTTGAAAATTCTGAAAATATTGTTTGTAGAGTTATCATATAGCAAAACAGGAATCCAGAAAATGTTTTTGGTATTATTTATTCACCATTACACATGTTTCATTTGCTTACAGGTATCACAAAATTGTACATGTTGGGTAAACATGTAAGACATTTTAGAAATTTTTCAAAAAATAAAATAATAATGATGAATAAATAATACCGAAAGAATTTTTCACATTCCTGTTTTATTCTCTCTCTCTCTCTCTCTCTCTCTCTCTCTCTCTCTCTCTCTCTCTCACACACACACACACACACACACACACACACACACACACACAAATGCTCATCTATTATTAATGCATGAATTGACGACTATATTTTAACAACTTTATTAATATCATTCAGTGTCACATATTTAGTTTTTGTGTATGTGTTTGAGGTAGATTTAGAGAGCTGGTATCTTGAATTAAATGTCAAACTTTTCTTTGAAAAAAGAAATATTATTCAGTGATTTTTTTTACCTATATATATATATATATATATACACACACGTATGCATGCACACACGCAAACACACACACACACACACTCACACACAAACTCATGTATTATATTTATAAGACATCCCTTGATGGAAAAAAAGTGAAGTGACTCACCAATGGAATTCAAATCATGTAGATATTGTATGTGAGATGACTGCCAGAACCATTACACCTCGGCAAACTGACAACTGTCAACCATCAAAATTAGAAGCTTTCACTAGCCAAGCTTGAAATTAAATATTTTTATTTAGTTTGCTTTGAAGCATTGGGAAATTTGAAAATAAATATCTAAGCTATTGAAATATAAGAACTATTACTTACAAATCCATTGTTGCAGTTTCTTAGATACTTGTTTTAAAATTTATCAATGCTTCAAGTGAACCAAATAAAAGTGTTTACTTTCTGGCTTGTCCATTTAATGCTTGTAATTTCGATGGTCAAGATTTATTCAATCATTTTGGTATAATGGTTAATCATGACCATCCATAATGCAACAGATATCTGGTTCAATTCCTGTTTGCTTTTTTCTGACATCAACAGGTATCTTACTTGATATATAAGGAGCTATTTTTTACAGTTCCATTTGCATTGTAATGTCTTCTCATACTTATTAAATACTTATTTTCCAATATCTCAGTGCTTCAGGTGAACCATATATTATGTGTGTGTGTGTGTGTGTGTGCACGCATGTGCATGTATATGTACATGTATCTATGTATCTGTGTGTGCATACATGTGGGTGTGTATGTGTGTGTCTGTGTGTGTGGAGAGAAACATCATCTGAATGCCTGTGTTTCCTCTTATTTAAAATAGTGATATTGGAAAATTTCCTGAGGGTATTCTTCTCTATGAAGAATATAGATAAGTGCTTGCTGCCATGCTTAATACAGAACACCAAATATATTTTTGAATTCATGGAAGTTATAACTGTAATGACAAGAAAAATTTGTTCGTTTTAATGAAAATAACTGTCAAAATGGCTGGTAATTTTAACTCGTGAAATTTCAATCAACCAAAAAATGAAACTGAGACATGCAATAAGATAGAGTAGTAAATCAGATTTTTGGTAGCTCTGTGAAGAACTCCAGACATGTTTCTATATTATTGGATTTCTTTAGAAAAATATAACCAACTGACAGCTAAATGACCACAGAATAAGTGGAAGGTTTTATAGTTTTGGTGTGAAAATAATTCACCGAATAGGTAGATTAAAATAATGACTCTGGAATATTTTTCAGTACATATATATATATATATCTTCATAAGTAGTAACTGGAGATATTAGTTGGGGAAAAGTTAATTCATTCTCTCATCTGATGGACATAGTTTGTGTGAAATTGGGGTATGTATGGCAATCCCCAGATGTTGTACATAGATATTTACACATAACCATTTACGACTACATCCTCGCCAGAAATAGGGAAAGAGGGCGGCTTATAAATGCCAAAACCTACCCTGGCGAAGAATGTACCCCACAACATAGATTAGTAGTTAGCGACTTTGGGATCAAGGCAAAATGGGTGCCCAGAATTAGACAGGCTTGGAGAAGAAGGGTGTGGAAGCTTAAAGACCCTGCAAACGGACAGAGACTTAGAGACAAGTTACTTGAAGCATTTAACGAAATAGAAGGGGATATAGCATCATACAACGTGGAAGACAATTGGAGATTTCTGCGGGACAACCTGTTGAAAGCCACCGACCAGATTTGTGGGTGGTGTAAGGTCCCCTCCCAACCCAGAGTAACGTGGTGGTGGAACAAGGAGGTAGACAGGGCTATTAGACAAAAGAAACAAGCTTGGAAGGACTGGAAGAACGGTGGTAGCAGGGAATTGTACCAATGTGCCAGAAGGGAGGCTAGGCGACAGGTTTATTTAGCCAGAGGGGAAGCAGATAAGGAAAGATTTGCCAATGTTCTGCGCCGTGAGGACCAAAGACTCGAGGTATTTCGGGTTGCAAGACAGTGTAGGAGAGAGAATAGTGATGTTGTAGGAGAGAAATGTGTTCGCATGGATGATGGTACGCTTGCATTAAATGAGGATGCAAAGAAAGAGGTCTGGAGATGCCACTACGATAGATTGCTTAATAAAGAGAATGAATGGGAGAAAGAGAGCCTGCCTTATGCCGACCCAATAGAGGGACCAGCTATCCGAGTTGATAGTACCAGGGTAGATAAAGCAATTAAGAGTATGAAGACCGGGAAAGCCCCCGGCCCATCAGGAATCACTGCAGAGATGCTCAAAATATCTGGCAGTGTTGGCTATAGCCTAGTCACCCGTATTACGAACCAGGTGATACACGAAGGAGTCATACCCTATGACTGGTGTAGCAGCATCATAGTCAACTGCTACAAAGGTAAAGGGGACGCTTTAGATACAAATAATTACAGAGGCATCAAGCTGTTAGATCAGGTTATGAAAGTTACAGAGAGGGTCATAGCCCAACTAATTAGGGAGCGAATCAATTTAGATGAGATGCAGTTTGGGTTCGTGCCAGGTAAAAGCACTACTGATGCCTTATTTCTAGTGAGACAGTTGCAAGAGAAATACCTAGCCAAGGATAAACCTCTGTACCTGGCTTTCGTTGACATGGAGAAAGCCTTTGACAGGGTCCCCCGATCCCTTATCTGGTGGTCAATGAGGAAACTTGGGATAGAAGAATGGCTAGTGAGAGCTGTGCGAGCCATGTACAGAGATGCGGCCAGTAAGGTGAGGGTTGGAAATGAGTACAGCAATGAATTCCGGGTAGAGGTAGGGGTCCACCAAGGTTCCGTCCTCAGCCCCCTATTATTTACCATAGTCCTCCAGGCAATCACAGAGGAGTTCAAGACAGGTTGCCCCTGGGAGCTCCTCTATGCTGATGACCTTGCCCTAATTGCGGAGTCACTATCAGAACTAGAGGAGAAGTTTCAGGTGTGGAAGCAAGGTCTAGAATTGAAGGGCCTTAGAGTCAACCTAGCTAAAACCAAAATCCTAATAAGTAGGAAGGTAGATAAAACACAAACCCCTTCAGGTAGATGGCCCTGCTCAGTATGTAGAAAAGGAGTAGGTAGTAACTCTATAAGATGTACCCGGTGCAAGCTATGGACACATAAGAGGTGCAGCAACATCAAAGGCAGGTTAACTAGCAAGTTAGTTTTTGTTTGTGGCAGATGTTCAGGTGCAATAAAGACTGCAAACAAACAGGAAACAACTTCTATCTCATTCCAGGGTGAAAAACTAGAGGTAGTCGATAGCTTCCGCTATCTGGGCGACCAAGTTAGTAGTGGGGGTGGGTGCGCTGAAAGTGTAGCTGCTAGAATAAGAATAGCCTGGGCAAAGTTTAGAGAGCTCTTACCCCTGCTGGCGACAAAGGGACTCTCACTCAGAGTAAAAGGCAGACTGTATGACGCATGCGTACGAACAACCATGCTACATGGCAGTGAAACATGGGCTGTAACTGCTGAGGACATACGTAAGCTCGCAAGGAATGAAGCCAGTATGCTCCGTTGGATGTGTAATGTCAATGTGAATACCCGTCAGAGTGTAAGTATCTTGAGAGAAAAGCTGAACATTAGAAGCATCAGTTGTGGCGTGCAAGAGAGACGATTGCGCTGGTATGGACATGTGGTGAGAATGGAGGAGGATAGCTGCGTGAAAAAGTGCCACACCCTAACAGTTGAGGGAACCCGTGGAAGAGGTAGGCCCAGGAAGACCTGGGCTGAGGTGGTGAGGCAAGACCTTCGTACATTGGGCCTCACCGAGGCGATGACTACGGACCGAGACCTTTGGAAATGGGCTGTGCGTGAGAAGACCCGGCAAGCCAAGTAAGATCGTTGCCAGTGCCCCTGGACTGGTTCTTGTGCGGGTGGCACATGAGATGCACCATTTTGAGCGTGGCCGTTGCCAGTACCGCCTGACTGGCTCCTGTAGGATTTTCGAGCGAGATCGTTGCCAGTGCCCCTGGACTGGCTTGTGCGGGTGGCACATAAAAGACACCATTTCGAGCGTGGCCGTTTTCGTGCGGGTGACACGTAAAAGCACCCACTACACTCTCTGAGTGGTTGGCGTTAGGAAGGGCATCCAGCTGTAGAAACTCTGCCAAATCAGACTGGAGCCTGGTGTTGCCATCCGGTTTCACCAGTCCTCAGTCAAATCGTCCAACCCATGCTAGCATGGAAAGCGGACGTTAAACGATGATGATGATGATGATGATGAGTGCTGTCATACATGATGTATATGCGGTTATCTGTGTGTGTGTGTTTGTATATGTGTGTTTGTATGTGTCTATATTTTTTTTTTGTGTGTGTATGTACTTATATAACTATATGAAGTTGTATGTGTATCGTTCTGTGCTTGTTTATTCTAACCTTAAATTATCTTCACATACCATATCTGCTCAACAATATAGTATTTTTGAAGTTGTTACACTTGAGGCACAATAAATAACTTCAAACAAATTTACATTCCAACTTTAGAGAGCAGCTTCTACAACTTTATTATTAATAAAAAACAAATTATATTT
This sequence comes from Octopus bimaculoides, assembly GCF_046866305.1. Taxonomy (NCBI): domain Eukaryota; kingdom Metazoa; phylum Mollusca; class Cephalopoda; order Octopoda; family Octopodidae; genus Octopus; species Octopus bimaculoides. The sequence goes on along the minus strand of NC_142931.1, from coordinate 20,131,680 downwards.
CTAAGATCACTCAATAAGTTGAATGTATTTTTAGATAAGTTTCACTTTCATCTATCTGTGTCCATTTTTTTGAATATTTCTGTTAAATTTCTCGTTTGTGTTATTGCAGACATTGAACAGCTCAGCAAGTGAGAGTGAAAAGAAGCTTGAAGAAGCCTTTCAACTTTGGCAGTTATATTGCCAGCGATACCAGCAAATGGATGATTGGATAGAGCAAGCTCGAGAAGTCCTTGCAGACTCTGATGATGACATTCCTGATCTAATTAAAAAGCATAAGGTTTTTAAATCTATCTCCTTTATTTTTTAAAATTTACATACTTCAATTTCCAGTGAATTTGGTGATAGGTTTGGATTTCTGACCTTAATCCTCATCACCTTTTAATGTTTGTCTTCCATGCTGGCATGGGTTGGATGGTTTGACAGGAGCTGGCAAGCCAGAGGACTGCACCAAGCTCCAATGTCTGTTTTGGCATGGTTTTTATGGTTGGATGCTCTTCCTAATGCCAATCACTTTACAAAGTGAACTGGGTGCTTTTTATGTGGAACCAGAACTAGCAAAGTTCATTTTAGCAAAGTTTTTTTATAGCTGGATGCCCTTCCTAATACCAGCCACTTTACAGAGTGAACTTGTTGCTTTTTACATGGTACCAGCACTGGCAAAATCTGCTTTGTTATGGTTTTTATGGCTGGATGTCCTTCCTAATGCCTACCACTTCGCTGAGTGTAGTGGGTGCTTTTTCTGTGGAATCGGAACTGGCAAGGTCTGTTTTGGTGTGATTTTTTTTTTATAGCTGCATGCCTTTGCTAACACCAAACACTCTACAGAGTAGACTGGCTGCTTTTTATGTGATACCAGTGGTATTGAAGGAGTTGGCTTTGTGCCAGGTGATGACAGTGTAAATTGAAATCTTACTGCTGTTATGTATTGTGTTATACTTCTAATACTTATATCTTTCTTTGTTTAGTGTACTGGCAGAACAAGAAATAAGAAAAAAGTTCTGCTCTTACTTCACAATTGAATGATTAATGATAAGAATGGCGTACATGTATAAAAACATTTACATTTGCTCAAACCATTTTATCATTGCAAGCACAGGAAAATAAATAAGGAAAATAAGCCATTGCATGGGCTGTGAGCGTTAGTTTTCTTTTTTTTATAAAACATCTGTGAGAGCTGTCAATTATCTGTGCTTTTCTACCTGTTGATCTTACTATTTTGATCTTGTTTAGTAACTAAATATCTTGGAAAGAACTCAATACCATATAGAAGGAACAAGTGATTTATTGGTTTAGAATTCCCTGAAAAGTTCTAAATAGATATGTTTGCATTGGCTGTTGAAGCAAGAATTTAACAGATAGATGCTTTTCCTAACACAGATTGTTTGTTTTTTTTAATAGTTCTTCTCTAAATACTGAATGGTGTGAGAACCAGTGAGGGCTTGACCCACTACATAGTTGCCAGCCTGCTTGAAATAGCTGTTAAATTGGCCTTTGTATATCATATCTCAGAAAAAATTGGGAAAGGACTCATTTGATAAAGTGGTTCTAGATATATTTTTTAGAACAAGAAACCAAACAATTCAATGCTACATATATATATATATCATCATCATCATCATCATCATCATCATCGTTTAACTTCCGCTTTCCATGCTAGCATGGGTTGGACGATTTGACTGAGGACTGGTGCAACCAGATGGCTACACCAGGCTCCAATCTAATTCGGCAGAGTTTCTACAGCTGGATGCCCTTCCTAACGCCTGGAAAAAAAAATAGAAAAAGGAATGACATGCCAGGCAAAATGCTTAGCGGCATTTTGTCTGTCTCTATGTTCTGAGTTCAAATCCCACCAAAGTTGATTTTGCCTTTCATCCTTTTGAAGTTTATAAAATAAATATCGGTTGAACACTAGGGTCAGTATAACCAACTTACCCCTCCCCCAAGATTGCTGGCATTGTGCCAAAATTTGAAACCAATATTAACAAAATCATTGTTTTATTCTTTTATTTTCTTTTTCTCATGCAGAAGTTTTTTGATGGCAACACTGGTGATGTTCTTTGGAAGGATTTCCATGAATCTAGTATTCAGTTGCTACGACTTATACCCGGTTATGAAGCTCCCCAGATAAATGAGACTGTTAACAAGACTAAAAATAAACTAAAGGTAAGTTTATTGTTTTAATATAGATCAAACTGATCGAAACAGCAAGCTGGCAGAATTGTTAGCATACTGGGCATTTTGTCTGTCTTTACATTCTAAGTTCAAATACTGCTGGGGTCACCTTTGCCTTTCATCTTTTCAGGATTGATAAAATAAATACCAGTTGAGCACTGGGGGTTGATGTAATCGACTACCCCCACCCAACAAAAATTTTGGTTTTATACCTATAGTAGAAAGAAATATATATCCAACTGATCAGGCATCAAAAAATCATTTATCTGGCATATATATTTCTTTCTTTTTCTTCCCTTTACTCACTCTCAATCTCCTCCCTCCCATTCACTCACATAATTAACACCCTTGTGTGAAGCTACATGGTCTAATGGCTTGGGTGTGCATGCATCCCCTATTGCAAAATTGTGTTGTGTTTTTGAGGAAAACACTTCATTTCCTATTGCCTCAGTTCACTCAGCTGTAAATGAGAACCTCTGCAATGGACTGACTCGCTATTCAGAGGGAATGATGTGATCTTAGTTACTTACATCCCATGGAAACTGAGTGGAAACCTAGGATTGAGACAGGACTTACTATATCCTTGTTCACCAGTCTCTATATTTACTCATCTGAAACTACACCTCACTCTTACCATACAACCGTGCAACTTCTACATATCCATCCTTCTTTTTCTTCTGCCTAGGGCCCACCCTGTCATCTTGTCACCCTCATCTTTATCTCTTTTTCCCTGCTTTACACTAATTACTCTCACTCACTCTTGTATAATTGAGTAGCTATGTATTACCCCTGCAGTAAGAAACCTGTTCTAGCTCCTTCCTTCATACTTTAACCTTTCATCACCTAGCATAAAGCTGCCTCCCTCTGTACTGTAATCCCACTCAGTTGAAAGTGATCTTAGGCTTTTAATTTACATGGGGACCTCACTAATGCTGGTACCATGAAAAAACACCCAGTATACTGCGTACTCATCATACTCTGTTTCACCAATCAAAATTGGTATTTTTTATTGTCTCAGAAATAGGTACACTTGTGTGTGTGTGTGTGTTTCCTTGTCATGGCATCATATGATGGCTGTAAACAATCAATGTTATACAAGCAGTGTCCTTCATTCATTCATTTCCAATATTCTGTGAAAACATGTCTGGCCATGAAGAAATATTACTTTGTCTGGAAACAGATGAGTGTTGGTGACAGGAAAGGCATCCAGCTGTAGAAGAATCTGCCTTAATAAACTCTGTTTGACCTATGCAAGAATGGAAAAGTGGATGTTAAAGCGATGATGGATGAATGAAAGAATGAAATGCAAAATTGACCTCGAGGTTAGAACTCAGAGTGAAGGGACTTAGGAAAAATACCACAGGGCATTCAGTTCAGTGCTCTACTGCTCAGTCAGGATTGACTTGCGTCTAAACAACAGTATCAGCCTTACTAATATGGTTCTTACAAGCTTTGAATACAACTCTATTTTTATGAAGCTGAAAATAAAATAGTCATCTCTGTATCATACTTAATACAAATACATCATGAAAAGCTAATTAACTGAGGTGTTCATTCAGAGATAACAGCTCTTATGGAAATACCATGTTTAAAAACACAAATATACCAGTAGTTAATGAAATTCATACAGCAGCAGCTGTAAGAATGCCACATGTGCATTTCTGCCTCCTTGGGCTTTGTCAATTGCACACACCCACTGCCGACTGCATGCTAAGACAAAATTTGTCACTACTTATATAGGAAACCAGTGGTTAAAAAAAATCACTGAGGTTGCAGTTAGCCACCTGGTTGAATAAAAATGCATTATGTGCAACAAAAGCAATGTATCTCATCATCATCTACGTTTAATATCTGCTTTCCATGCTGGCATGGGTTGGACAGTTTGACTGATGACTGGTGAGCCAGAAGGCTGCACCAGGCTCAATCTGATCTGGCAAAGTTTCTACAGCTGGATGCCCCTCCTAACGCCAACCACTCCAAGAGTGTAGTGGGTGCTTTTACCTGCCACCGGCATGAGGGCCAGTCAAGAGGTTCTGGCAATGACCACACTCAAAAGGTGTTTTCACGTGCTACCTACATGGGAGCCGGTGCGGCGGCATTGGCAACAGCCACACTTTTTCTTCTGCCTAGGGCCCACCCTGTCATCTTGTCACCCTTATCTTTATCTCTTTTTCCCTGCTTTACACTAATTACTCTCACTCACTCTTGTATAATTGAGTAGCTATGTATCTCCTCTGCAGTAAGAAACCTGTTCTAGCTCCTTCCTTCATACTTTAACCTTTCATCACCTAGCATAAAGCTGCCTCCCTCTCTACTGTAATCCCACTCAGTTGTTTTTCACGTGCCACTGGCACATGTGCCAGTAAAGCGACGCTGGCAACGATCATGTTTGAATGGTGCTTTTTATGTGCCACTGGCACGGGAGCCAATCCGTGGCTCTGGCAACGATCACGATATATATATATATCACATCATATTTAATGCTTAATGCAAATATATTGTGAAAGGCAAATTAATTTTCAGTTTTCATCTTGAGATAATATCCCCTACGAACGTACTGTGTTTAAAAACACAAATGTATGAGTAGCATGAATGTCATTCAGCTGGGCATTGAGAGTGTTAGACACACATTTCTGCTTCTTTGTGCTTTGTCAGTAGCATGTACTCACTGGCAACCACATGCTAAGACAAAATCCATCACTACAGATATAGGAAGACAGTAATTGAACAATCACTGAAGTTATAATTAGCTGCCTAGCTAATTAAAATGAAAAAGGAAACTCTTTTATTTATCTGATCTCTTGTTTCTATTTATTTTTGTTTTGAAGGAACTGGAATCCCAAATTCCTGCCAGGCAAATGTATTTAGAGTTTCACTATAAAAAATCTCATTTCCATGACTCCATTAATGAAGCGAAAGTTATCGTCGAACAAAACAGACAAAAGTTGGCCAGTGGTGACCATGCAGAAGAAGCACTTCAGAAACACAAGGTAAAAAAAAAAAAAAATTTTTTTTAAAGAATTTTTGTCAGACTTTTATTAATCACTACATTACAATGAATGCAATTGTCACCATCTTATTCTAAGACTATTTTGCTATACAAGTATCTGTCCAGAGTCTCATGTACAGATCTATTGTTGGCGTTTCATGATGTTTCTGGACAGAACCCTTTTTTTTTTACATTACCTCATTTCTGTCTGAAGTAAATAGAAACCATCAGGGAATGTTACATATAAACATAGACTGACATCTTGTCTATGAAACTGAAACTAAACATCAGATTTCAAAAGCCTTTACGCTTTTATGCTTTTACTTGTTTCAGTCATTTGACTGCGGCCATGCTGGAGCACCACCTTTAGTCGAGCAAATTGACCCCAGGACTTATTCTTTGTAAGCCTAGTACTTATTCTATCGGTCTCTTTTGCCTAACCGCTAGGTTACGGGGACGTAAACACACCACCATCGGTTGTCAAGCAATGTTGGGGGAACAAACATAGACACACAAACATATACGCACACATACACACACACACACACACACACACACACACATATATATATATATATATATATGACGTGCTTCTTTCAGTTTTCATTTACCAAATGCACTCACAAGGCTTTGGTTGACCTGAGGCTATAGTAGAAGACACTTGCCCAAGGTGCCATGCAGTGGGACTGAACCCGGAACCATGTGGTTGGTAGCAAGCTACTTACCACACAGCCACTCCTACGCTTCTCAAGATTTAGAATACATCAATCTTTATTTGTCTCTTATTTTGTTTTCCTTGTCACTGCTTATAAGGGTAGGGTGTGTTTTTATGTTGGAGCAAGTGTCCTTTTTACTGCTAACTGATTTGTCATTAAGATAAGACTGGAACCTATATTTCATTAGTCTGGGACAGTAGAGCGAGGAAGTTAATGTGATTTACACAAAGGAATAACATAATGGTTTAAGCTTTAGCATTTAAGCCAACCACATCCAGCCCAAATATTCTACCTGTTCTATGCTCAAACTGGCAAGATCTGACCTTTCACATCTACTCTACAATGTCATTATCAAAATAAACAGTCACTTCATTGAATTCTTGAAGCTACAAGATAATGCACGATAAATTCAAAACAATGTGAAAAAAAAAAATAAGCATTACATTTGACAAAAAAATCAGTATGCTAAATGGGTGAATATATATATATGTATGTATATATATATATATATATGTATGTATATATGTATGTATATATATATATATATATGTATGTATGAATGAATGGGAGAAAGAGAGCCTGCCTTATGTCGACCCAATAGAGGGACCAGCTATCCGAGTTGATAGTACCAGGGTAGATAAAGCAATTAAGAGTATGAAGACCGGGAAAGCCCCCGGCCCATCAGGAATCACTGCAGAGATGCTCAAAATATCTGGCAGTGTTGGCTATAGCCTAGTCACCCGTATTACGAACCAGGTGATACACGAAGGAGTCATACCCTATGACTGGTGTAGCAGCATCATAGTCAACTGCTACAAAGGTAAAGGGGACGCTTTAGATACAAATAATTACAGAGGCATCAAGCTGTTAGATCAGGTTATGAAAGTTACAGAGAGGGTCATAGCCCAACTAATTAGGGAGCGAATCAATTTAGATGAGATGCAGTTTGGGTTCGTGCCAGGTAAAAGCACTACTGATGCCTTATTTCTAGTGAGACAGTTGCAAGAGAAATACCTAGCCAAGGATAAACCTCTGTACCTGGCTTTCGTTGACATGGAGAAAGCCTTTGACAGGGTCCCCCGATCCCTTATCTGGTGGTCAATGAGGAAACTTGGGATAGAAGAATGGCTAGTGAGAGCTGTGCGAGCCATGTACAGAGATGCGGCCAGTAAGGTGAGGGTTGGAAATGAGTACAGCAATGAATTCCGGGTAGAGGTAGGGGTCCACCAAGGTTCCGTCCTCAGCCCCCTATTATTTACCATAGTCCTCCAGGCAATCACAGAGGAGTTCAAGACAGGTTGCCCCTGGGAGCTCCTCTATGCTGATGACCTTGCCCTAATTGCGGAGTCACTATCAGAACTAGAGGAGAAGTTTCAGGTGTGGAAGCAAGGTCTAGAATTGAAGGGCCTTAGAGTCAACCTAGCTAAAACCAAAATCCTAATAAGTAGGAAGGTAGATAAAACACAAACCCCTTCAGGTAGATGGCCCTGCTCAGTATGTAGAAAAGGAGTAGGTAGTAACTCTATAAGATGTACCCGGTGCAAGCTATGGACACATAAGAGGTGCAGCAACATCAAAGGCAGGTTAACTAGCAAGTTAGTTTTTGTTTGTGGCAGATGTTCAGGTGCAATAAAGACTGCAAACAAACAGGAAACAACTTCTATCTCATTCCAGGGTGAAAAACTAGAGGTAGTCGATAGCTTCCGCTATCTGGGCGACCAAGTTAGTAGTGGGGGTGGGTGCGCTGAAAGTGTAGCTGCTAGAATAAGAATAGCCTGGGCAAAGTTTAGAGAGCTCTTACCCCTGCTGGCGACAAAGGGACTCTCACTCAGAGTAAAAGGCAGACTGTATGACGCATGCGTACGAACAACCATGCTACATGGCAGTGAAACATGGGCTGTAACTGCTGAGGACATACGTAAGCTCGCAAGGAACGAAGCCAGTATGCTCCGTTGGATGTGTAATGTCAATGTGAATACCCGTCAGAGTGTAAGTATCTTGAGAGAAAAGCTGAACATTAGAAGCATCAGTTGTGGCGTGCAAGAGAGACGATTGCGCTGGTATGGACATGTGGTGAGAATGGAGGAGGATAGCTGCGTGAAAAAGTGCCACACCCTAACAGTTGAGGGAACCCGTGGAAGAGGTAGGCCCAGGAAGACCTGGGCTGAGGTGGTGAGGCAAGACCTTCGTACATTGGGCCTCACCGAGGCGATGACTACGGACCGAGACCTTTGGAAATGGGCTGTGCGTGAGAAGACCCGGCAAGCCAAGTAAGATCGTTGCCAGTGCCCCTGGACTGGTTCTTGTGCGGGTGGCACATGAGATGCACCATTTTGAGCGTGGCCGTTGCCAGTACCGCCTGACTGGCTCCTGTAGGATTTTCGAGCGAGATCGTTGCCAGTGCCCCTGGACTGGCTTGTGCGGGTGGCACATAAAAGACACCATTTCGAGCGTGGCCGTTTTCGTGCGGGTGACACGTAAAAGCACCCACTACACTCTCTGAGTGGTTGGCGTTAGGAAGGGCATCCAGCTGTAGAAACTCTGCCAAATCAGACTGGAGCCTGGTGTTGCCATCCGGTTTCACCAGTCCTCAGTCAAATCGTCCAACCCATGCTAGCATGGAAAGCGGACGTTAAACGATGATGATGATGTATATATGTATGTATGTATATATATGTATGTATATATATATATGTATATATATATATATGTATGTATATATGTATGTATATATATATATATATATATATATATATATATATATATATATATATATGTGTATATGTATATATATATATATAAGGTTGAGGAGGGTATAGGATTTAACCAAACCCCGGAGGATACAGGTAATACCGAGTAAGTGCTGTATACCGATTAGTTTGCCCCAATCGTTGTATGAACAGGATTGGGGATTATAAGTCGTGTATTAGCGTGTGTATATGTAAATATATAAAAACAAAAGGATAAAGAGAGCAAAGGTAAGGTTGAAGAATTTTATGGATAGAGTCTTACAGCTGTTTCTGGGAAGATCCAGTACTTCCCTTCATCGGAGACAGAAAAAATAAAGTTATCTATTATTATATCCATAGGCGGATATTTTTAGCATGAAGTGGTAAAGAGTGTGATGTGCTGAAAAAAGAGGGAACAGTACTTGAAGAGTAGTTTCATTCCAGTGGTAAGTGTCCGTGTAGAAATTCGTGCAGATTAATCCTTCCGGATTATTCACACAAGGATTAATCTGCACGAATTTCTACACGGATATTTACCACTGGAATGAAACTACTCTTCAAGTATTGTTCTCTCTTTTTCAGCACATCACACTCTTTACCACTTCATACTAAAAATATCCGCCTATGGATATAATAATAGATAACTTTATTTTTTCTGTCTCCGATGAAGGGAAGTACTGGATCTTCCCAGAAACAGCTGTAAGACTCTATCCATAAAATTCTTCAACCTTACCTTTGCTCTCTTTATCCTTTTGTTTTTATATATTTACATATATATATATATATATATATATATATATATATATATATATATATATATATATATATGTATGTATATCTACGTATATATGATGTGTTGTGAATTTATGGAAAGAAATCCCATAAAACTCAACAATTTTGTTAAAAATGGAGAAGTGATGTTAAAATATATAAGAGAATTTTAATTCATGCAGACGATCGTTTCGTACAGAGATATAAAAATCATGTAAATTCATGGTTGAATTGAGTTAATTAAGTTAATTATATATCACTGTACTCTTCAGTGTAAGAAGTATAAACAAAATTTTTACAAAGGAGTTGAGAAAGGAAATAGCAGAATAGAATCTAGGAGATTCATATTTATCCTTATGAGAAAAAAATAGATGTGGGTTCACTTGTATCTCTCTCTCTTTCTCTCTCTCTCTCTCTCCCCCTGTCTCTTTATGTATGTGTTTGTGGTGTGTACATATATTTATATATCTTGACATTGTTTATAATTGCCATAGAAACATGTTCAGTCGTTGCATAGCTCATCATACAAAAACCCCAGAAATATATACACCTTACTTGGAAACCAAAATGGTTGGCAGTAAAAAGGGCATCTGACCATAGAATACTGTCTCAACTAAGTCTCAACCAACCCATTCCAGCATCAACAGGTCAAACATAAAACCGATGATGCTGTCTGTGTGGTTTGTAGGTTAACACCTTAACCTCATAACCATTATTCATCATTTAAGCTGAACTAGCAAATAAATTAATCTAAAACAATTACAGCACGGAAGACACACATTAGCCATTCAAAAACACATAAGTCTGTTAACTTCACTTAAACATTAAATTTTTCACTGCTCTAATTGTGATTTGGTCACTGGAACTGTGTCAGTGGTCAGGTTGTAGTTAGCATGACAAAAATTTTGACACCATATAATATATATGCTTAAATGAAATTAACAGTCATTGTGTGTTTCTGAATGGCTGTAATTCTTTTCATTTCAACAATGGCCACAGATCAGATTACTTACCTGGCAAGTGCACCAGGGAAATTAAAATTCAGTTTTGGTATTGGTCTGTTTCTATAAACTAAAACTGAACGGTATCAATTTTCCTGATAATTCTGAATAATTTTCATTCTCTTTTGATTTCAGAAATATTTTACTGACTCATTCTACACTTCACATGAAGCACAGCTGGAAGCAATGCACCAAATCTGTTTTGATTTCTCATCTCTTGACCGCCAGAACCAAACTCTGACAACCGAATATGACAAACTGGACTCAGAATGGAAAAGCCTGCGTAAGGTTATCAATACTTCTCAGGTGGAACTGAAACAACTTCCTAAACGATGGGAACAATACAGCATAAGGTAAGACATCTGTATATATGGAGCAATCAAATATTTGGAGCCAACTTAAGAAACATACTATGACATATGCATCCTTGAAAATTATGGTACTTATTTACGGGGACTTATTTACAAGTAGGAGCTGGAGATCTGTCCAGACTTCAATTGTCTGTCTGGATAGCTCTCCAGCTGTCCAGCTCCTGTCAAAGTGCTAGGCCCATACCAGCATGGAAAACAGACATTAAACAATGATGATGTTATTTACAAGTAGGAATACTGAGTGAGCAAGAGATGACAGTATTGACTCTGTGCAGTGTTGATGACAAAGATAGCCCCAAAACCCCAACAAACTTAGTCACTGGAACTCCCTTCAGCTTAGATGAAATTATCATTAATAGAAGTGTGATTTGATGGCGGCATGCTGGCAGAAACGTTAGCATGCTGGGCGAAATGCTTAACGGTATTTCATCTGCTGTTACGGTCTGAGTTCAAATCCCGCTGAGGTCGACTTTGCCTTTCATCCTATCGGGGTCGATAAATTAAGTACCAGTTACACACTGGGGTCGATTTAATCGACTTAATCCCACAAGAGCCAGTCCAGGGGCACCAGCAACGATCTCGCTCAAAAATCCTACAACAACCCCACACAAGAGCCAGTTCAGGGGCACCGGCAACGATCTCGCTCGAAGAAATTTCATGTGTCACCAGCACAAGAGCCAGTCCAGGGGCACTGGCAATGATCTCGCTCGAAAAACCTCATGTGTCGCCCGCACAAGAGCCAGCCCAAGGGCGCCGGCAACGATCCCGCTCGGAAAGATTTCATGTGTCGCCCTCACATGAGCCAGTCCAGGGGCACTGGCAACGATCCTGCTCGAAAGATTTCATGTGTCGCCTGCACATGAGCCAGTCCAGGGGCACTGGCAATGATCCCGTCCTGCTCAAAACATTTCATGTGTCACCCGCACAAGAGCCAGTCCAGGGGCACTGGCAACAATCTCGCTCGAAAGATTTCATGTCTCGCCCGCACATGAGCCAGTCCAGGGGCACCGGCAACGATCTCGCTCGAAAAACCTCATGTGTCACCCGCACAGGAGCCGGCCCAGGGGCACCGGCAACGATCTCGCTCGAAAGATTTCATGTGTCGCCCGCACATGAGCCAGTCCAGGGGCACTGGCAACGATCTCGCTCGAAAGATTTCATGTGTCGCCCGCACATGAGCCAGTCCAGGGGCCGATCCATATTGTAAAAATATAATTACTCTGTCTTGCATAATTAGGATTTAATGGATGAGATTTTCTGATTAAATAGACTTTTAGTGATGAAAATTCATAAAAATTTTTACCTTTCTGAAACTTATTTTCTCCTTCAAAGCTCTTTCTTTCTCAACTTTATAATGAACTAGCAGAAATACCCGGCGTTGCCCGGGTTAAAGAGAATAATGAAATCTAAAAACGCCGTCTAGACTACGCATCATCTTTATATATAGAGATGTATATACACACACGCACCCAAACACACATATATATATGTATATCAATATAAATATATGAGAGTCAATGAAGTTTTGTAAAGGAAGGTGATCATGTACATACTTTCTTGCTGTTGTGATTATAACACCTCATTGTAAACTATGTTCCTTGTTTTCCCTTGTGGAGCATATACAAATAGGTTTTTTGTTGCTGCCCACTCTTGAGCAGCCAACATACAGTTGTCCATGTGAGAAGCAGGGCTCTTCCAAGAGAAGACCAGCTACAGACAGTGTTTGACCCTGATATTTGTTTATGGACATGGCAAAAGTCACACGAAGGGGGAATTGTAGTCTTCTGAATGTAAAAGGAATGTCTGCTCCTGATGGAGTAAGAGGAATTCTTGGAATAAAGACGTCATCCCCTTTTGCACATCCAGAAAGAATGGTAGCCTCGATAACGTGTGACATCATTTTCTAAATAATGCTCATCTGTTATGTTCGGGTTAAAATTTCATCAACATCAAAAATATATGAATTTTCATGGGAGTTATGGCCGTTATGCAAAGAATATAATTTCCAAATTTTATAAAGATCCATTCAGTACTTTTGACGTAGTTTTGGATAAGAAAACAAATGACTAATGTGTGTGTTTGTGTGCATGTGTATGTGTGTGTGATGGGTGTATATATGTATAGATATCTGTATGCATGTATATATGTATATAGGTGTACATATTACATGTACATCTATATATATATATATATATATATATACATCTACACATATGTATACATATACATGTATGTATAGATCTATATATATATACATATACGTGTACATCTATATGTATACATATACATCTCTCTCTCTCTCTCTCTCTTTCTCTCTCTCTCTCTTTCTCTCTCTCTCTCTCTCTCTCTCTCTCTCTCTTTCTCTCTCTCTCTCTCTTCTCTCTCTCTCTCTTTCTCTCTCTCTTTCTCTCTTTCTCTCTCTCTCTCTCTGAAAGTATCTGTCATTACAGTATCGAAATGGTGTACATATACATGTATATGTATACATATACATCTCTCTCTCTCTCTCTTTCTGTCTCTCTCTTTCTCTCTTTCTCTCTCTGTGAAAGTATCTGTCACTACAGTATCGAAATGTGATTGTTTCAGTTAGTGGAATAGTTTCATTTTTAAAGTGAAAGTATTTGACATGAGTGTTTTTGTTTCACTTTTGACACGTAATACTTAAATAGTGGAGGAGATATTATGTTGCCGTGTGCTCGAACTCTGCAAGAAGTTAATAATTTTTTTTTACTAAAACACAACTGGAACCCTAAGTAAGGCATGTGTAAAATTTGAATGAAATTGGTTGCGTAGTTCTCGAGTTTTAGGGATTCACACAGACAGACAGACAGACAGACATTCTCATTTTTATATATATAGATATCATTATCATATTTACTCAATTTAGTGTTGAATCTCAATGCAAAATTTTTTTCCCATCATAGCTTTAGCTTTGCTTTGTGTGTAAGCCACACCCCATTTTTCCAGTTAAATTCAGGTATAGAGTTGTGTGGCTTAGGCGTAGGAATGGCTGTGTGATAACTAGCTTGCTTACAAACGACATGGTTCCGGGTTCGGTCCCACTGCGTGGCACCTTGAGCAAGTGTCTTCTACTATAGCCTCGAGCTGACCAAAGCCTTGTGAGTGGATTTGGTAGAAAGAAGCCCGTCGTATATATGTCATCATCATCATCATCATCATTTAACGTTCGCTTTCCATGCTAGCATGGGTTGGATGATTTGACTGAGGACTGGTGAAACCGGATGGCTACACCAGGCTCCAATCTGATTTGGCAGAGTTTCTATAGCTGGATGCCCTTCCTAACGCCAACTACTCTGAGAGTGTAGTGGGTACTCCCCCAGCATCGCTTGACAACCGATACTGGTGTGTTTACGTCTCCGTAACTTAGCGGTTCGGCAAAAGAGACCAATAGAATAAGTACTAGGCTTACAAAGAATAAGACCTGGGGTCGATTTGCATGACTAAAGGCGGTGCTCCAGCATGGCCACAGTCAAATGACTGAAACAAGTAAAAGAGTAGGCAAATATGGTAACTATAACAGAGACTCTTAACAACATTACTTTCTGTGAGCTGCTATGTAGTTGTTTGAGCTGTTAGAAAGCGCAGTCAAATCACCCTCACACCACATCTTACTGTCTTATAAAAGAACTTTAGATAATGTAGACTGAGGCATATTATGTCTAAAAAAAAAAGATGGGATGATCATGGCTGGAATGTCTTTGAACGTTGGTCTGCTGTATTAGGTGCTGATCCTTGAAGCTAAATGACAATAACAATAATTTTGAAAATTTCTTTTGCCAATATTGATCTCAAACATCATCATCATCATCATCATCATCATCATCATCATCATCATCATTTTCTTTTTCATCATCATCATCATCATTTTCTTTTTCGTCATCATCATCATCAACATCACCCTCATCTGACTGCAGTAGCTATTTTCATTATCACTTGTGGTTCAATGATCAGGTGATTAATTGTGATTGGTTGTTGATAAAGTTTGAATTCCAAAGTAGAATTTTGACTCAAAACAAAAAGAAATGAAGAGAGATTAGAAGAGATTCTACAAGACATCCTGCCAACCATTAGCAATTCCATCAGTTCACCATTATGGGGTGATAATTTATTTATTGATGATAATGATGATGATGATAAGGATGATAATGAAAAGATGTATGACAAAGTTGACTTTGGCAGGATTTGAACTCAGATCATTGAGATCCTGAACAAATATGAAAGAGCTGTTAATCTATTTTCTAACAATTCTATCAGTTTGTTACCTTAAAACATTGTTACAAATTTTTTTTCCCATTAGAAAAATAACCAACATCATCATTGTTTTAACTTTCACTTTTTCATGCTTGGATGGCTTGGATAAAGTTTGAGAGAGATGTTTCTATGGCTGGATGCCTTTTCTGTCACCAACCCTTACCTGTTTCCAAGCAAAGTAATATTTTCCCTTGGCTAGAGATGTTTAGATACAACATATTAGAAATGAATGACATTCAGTTACAACAAACACGCAATATCAAAACACACATGCACATGCACACACAAAGAGAGAGAGAGAGAGAGAGAGGTTTCTTTCAGTTTCTGCTTGTAAATTCCACCCATAAGGTATTGGTTGGCATGGGGCTATAGCAGAAGAAACCATGTAGCTGGGAAACAAGCTTTGTAACCATACAACAATGCCTGTACCTAGATGTTTAATGATATTCTTTGTAGGCTTTGTGTATATTTCTGATTCATCTTCACAAGATCAATTACATATTCTGTTTTTGTCTTTTATCATAGACTGGAGGTCTTCTCTCAGAAAATTTCCAGAATGGAACTACTTCTCATAGAAATGCAGAAAAAAAGCCTTCCAGATGATGAATATCAGAAAGTGTATTCAGAATTTCAGGTTTGTATTGAAATTTTTAATGTTTTCGACTTAATGCCAAAATAATTCAATATATGAAAAATTCAGGAGTGGCTGTGTGGTAAGTAGCTAGCTTACCAACCACATGGTCCCGGGTTCAGTCCTACTGCGCGGCATCTTGGGCAAGTGTTTTCTACTATAGCCTCGGGCCGACCAAAGCCTTGTGAGTGGATTTGGTAGATGGAAACTGAAAGAAGCCCGTCGTATATATGTATATATATATGTATGTGTGTGTGTATGTTTGTATGTGTGTGTTTGTCCCCCCAACATCGCTTGACAACCGATGCTGGTGTGTTTATGTCCCCGTAACTTAGCGGTTCGGCAAAAGAGATCGATAGAATAAGTACTAGGCTTCTAAAGAATAAGTCCTGGGGTCGATTTGCTCGACTAAAAGGCGGTGTTCCAGCATGGCCACAGTCAAAAGACAAACAAGTAAAAGAGTAAAAGAGTAAAGTAGGATCGTGGGGGTTATGATTTGAGTGGAAAGGTTAATCTAAAGAAACTGTGGAGTGAGTTTGTGGAATAGTCTTGACATGAAATTAAACAAAATATAAACACTATTTACACAAGATGAACAAAAAGTTGATTTATTTAACTTTTTTGATACCCCACTGCCTGGATTGCCTCTGGTTCTATGATATAAATTTCCTGTTTTGAAGAGATTTAAATTAAAACCTCCATAAATTTATGCTGTAAACACCATCTTAATAATAACAAAGTCATTTTACTATGTTCTTCATTATCTTCAAAATTAATTGAAGCAGAGGTAGTGTATTTCAACAGAAATATGGCTGCAAAAATGTTAAAAGACATTGGGATCAGGAAAGGTTGTGATAACTGCTTAAGTTTTATTTTATTGGCACTAATGTGTATGCTAATGATATATATATATATATATATATATATATATATATATATATGAGGCAAAGTGGCCGAGTTCCTTTCAAGTTTTGAGCCTCATGGAGGCAATGACCAAGTCCTTTGGCATTATGTTGCGCATGAGAAGAAGACCCATCAAGCCAAGCAAAATTGGAGTTGGAGCAGATACTGGTGTCATGCAAATTGGCACCCATACAAGTGGCATGTAAATGCACACTGGTGTCACGCAAATGGCACCTGTGCTGGTGGCATGTAAAAACACCCATTACACTCTCGGAGTGGTTGGCATTAGGAAGGGCATCCAGCTGTAGAAAACCATGCCAAATCAGACTGGAGTCTGATGCAGCTTTCCGGCATGCCAACCCAGTCAAACCATCCAGCCCATGCCAGCATGGACAACGGACATTAGATGATGATGATGATGGGTGTATATTTGGGTTGTACATAGAATTGTGAAAATTGTGTTTATAAATTGCATTAGTTTGTGTGTATAGAATTGGGATAGATGTTCATAAACTGTACATATATTTGTTAATGGTTCAGTAATTGAAAAGAGGGTAAGGATAAAAAAAAAAATACTTGATCAGATTGGAGCCTAGTGCAGCCTTCTTGGCTTGCCAGTCCTCAGTCAAACCGTCCAACCCATGCCATCATGGAAAACGAACGTTAAACAATGATGATGATGATGCCACCGCCACCGCCGCCGCCGCTGAGAAGGGCCTGAGAAGGTGTCTATTTCTGCTCATGTCTACACAGGTACCTGAACAATTGGTGAAAGCATGTTACACATTACCAAGCTATACTCACTCAGGAGTGATGGCTGGCTGTACACATATTATTTTATTTGATATAAGATACAATTAACTTTATAGTTTAAATGTTACAAACTAAAATGAACTCATAAGATAACCTGATATCTCTTCTGAATAGTGAAGCAAGCCAAAACATATTTGCCATGGATTTGAACTTCTGACTTATGAACAAAAATTCCAAATTAAATTAGCCGTTACAGAACAAAATATATGTTAAGGAGGTTTGACAAAATGCTATTCTAGATAATGTACTGGATTAAAGGTCAGCCAGGCATTCAGCCATAAGTTACTGGCTCCATACTGTGTCTTACAGACATTGTTCTACATGTCATGGTTAACATTCTTGACTATTAAAAGTACTACTTTCTATTTTATTGCACTAGTTTCTTTGCTTTTTATTTTCTTCACAGTTGAGTAGTCAGTGCTTTATGAGGATCAGCCAACTGTGAAACAGTCTAGTATTATATATAAGTCTCTGCATTTGCAGCCATGTAAATGTGTCACAATATCATAGAAAAGTGAATGTTAAAGAAACAACAAAAATATTGTTCATTTGTCAATTTGTTATTTTTCTGTATCTTCCTCTGTTTCTTTCACTCTTCTTTCATTCCAAGTCTGTGTACTCATCTTGGTTCTCCTATAGTCATTCAGTGCATTATTGGTTCTAATTAAATGACCCTGATGGACTAAAATTTGAAATAGATTCTCCCATCATCATCATCATCATCATCATCATCATCATTTACTATCCATTTTTCTATGCTGGCATGGGGTAGACAGAGTTTATAGAGATAGATTTTTCTGCTGCTGGATGCCCACTCTCTCACCAACTCTTGCCTGTTTCCAAGTAAGGTAATAATTCCTCATGGCCAGATATGTTTTACATGGAAGACTGGAAATGAACAACATCACTTGTATGACAGTGATGCTTGTTTACAGCAATCAAGTGATGTCAAAACAAGTGTAACACACACACACACACACACACACGTGTGTGTGTGTTTGTGTAACAGGCTTCTTTAAGTTTCCCTCTATGAAATCCACTCACAAGGCTTTGGTCAACCTGGGGTTATAGAAGACACTTATCCAAAGTGCCACACAGAGGGAATGAACCCGAGACCACATGGTTAGGAAGCAAACTTCTTAACCACACAACCATACCCATAAGAAATACAAAACTTAACCTATTGAACAAATAAGATTTTTTTAAAGAGGACATTATTGGTGAATGTGAAGCAAATGAACTGGCTTCAGCTAAGAATTGGAATGGCATTGTAGTCTCCGCATGCCTATTGTCTCATGGCATGCTGCGACTCTTTATTTGAATATTCTAAATTATAGTTTCTCTTTCCCTCTTACTAATTTCTGTTAAATATTTACACTTAATTGCTCTTTCTTCAGGAAATGCAGAAAGATATGGATAAATATGGTGAAGAAGCAAAATGGTTGAGCCAAAATTTGAACAATCTTCTTGAAGATACCGAAGATAAAAGTCTGCAGAAAGAATCCAATAACCTGAAAATTATATTGGAGAAATTCAACAACCTTAAACCTGGTGTAGTTGAGATATCCTCCAAATCTCTAATATTTACCAAATGCTTCCAATTTCGTGATGACTTAGATCGTAAATCTCATTGGCTTGAAGAGACACATCGTGCCATTGTTGAAATACCCTATGTCGATAGACTTGAAGATGCTCAAACCATGTTACATGAACATGAGGTAAGCTTATAAATCTTTATTGTATATAGCTCAGTAGCTTAATTCAACATGTTTTATACATTTACGAGAGGAGACAGCAATTTCATTTTGTTATAGCGAATTTTTGATGCTTTATTAATGTTTTCTCATGGCTACTTTATATTATATCATGCATATAAAAATATCTTTGTGTACCACTGTCCCTCTCATTTTCATCATTGACAATACTTATCATCCTCCTCATCATCATCATTTAATATCCCTTTTTCCATTCTGGTATGGGTTGGATGATTCAAAAGGAACTGATGAGCCAGAGGGCTGCTCTGAGCTCCACTGTCTGCTTTGGCATGGTTTTTGCAGCTGCAGGCCTTTCCTGGTATTAACCACTTCACAAAGTGTACTGGGTGACTTTTTTCATGGCACCAGCACTATAGAGGTCACCAAGTACTCAGAGGACAAAGCCCTTCCACAGAGTGGGCTATTGTATGGTATAGAAGGAGGTGAAAGTCTGGTAGAGGGGACAGGAACAAATGTCTTGCTGAAGAGGTGAATACATGGTTTTATCAGCTGGGAAAAAGGGAGAGATAGTGAAGGCATATCTTCAAGGTGTTTATGTCAGCAAAAATTGATGAACTCGTAACATAAAAAAACTACCTAAAAGTCATCAACTACTCAATGGCCCTCAAATTCATTAGAGTGGCTGTGGTAAGATGCTTGCTTTCCAACCACATGGTTCCAGGTTCAGTCCTACTGCATGGCACTTTGGGCAAGTGTCTTCTACTATAGCCTCGGGCTGACTAAAGTCTTGTGAGTGGATTTGGTAGACAGAAACTAAAAGAAACCCGTCATATATATATATATTTATGTTTATTTTTGTATTTGTAATATAATAAATTTAGAGAAATACCATTGGTTTTATATCTAGCGTGAACTAGACATATCAAACAATTTCTCTGAACAATAACTGTTCTCTGCAAAACAAAAATAAGCAACTCCTCTATTTATTTTAGGGTATGCTCTTTCTGACTTATAATCTTATAACGAATATGTGTGTGTGTGTGTGTGTGTGTGTGTGTGTGTGTGTGTGAAGGTGCATGGCTCAGTGGTTAGAGCGTCGAGCTTACAATTGTGATGTTGTGAGTTTGAATCCCAGACCGGGCTGCGTGTTGTGTTCTTGAGCAAGACACTTTATTTCACGTTGCTCCAGTTTACTCAGCTGTAGAAATGAGGTGCGACATCACAGGTGCCAAGCCGTATTGGCCTTTGCCTTTCCCTTGGATAACAGTGGTGGCATGGAGAGGGGAGGCCAGTATTCATGGGCGACTGCTGGTCTTCCATAAACATCATTGCCCGGACTTGTACCTGGGAGGGTAACTTTCTAGGTGCAATCCCATGGTCAGTCATGACCGAAGGGGTCTCAGCAGTGTGTATGTGTGTGTGCGTATGTTTGTGTGTGTGTGTGTGTGTGTGTGTGTGTGTGTGTGTGTGCGTATTTTTGTGTGTGTGTGAATTTGTCCCCCCCCCCCACCATTGCTTATGACCGATGTTGGTGTGTTTACATCCCCATAACTTAGCGGTTCGGCAAAAGAGACCGATAGAATAAGTATTATGCTTACAAAGAATAAGTCCTGGGGTCGATTTCTTCAACTAAAGGCAGTGCTTCAGCATGGCTGCAGTTAGGTGACTGAAACAAATGAAAGAATAAAAGAAGAAAAGACTAAAGTCTGAGGCTTAGAGCAAACACCTTAATGGCCCACTTGTTACCAACAATGAGAATAATCTGAAGGTATTTTTATCCTTTTCCTTGTGCTGACGCTTAATCGTATTCCTTGTTTTGTGAAATAAAATATCTTATTTAATGACACAACATATCACCCAGTTCATGAATTGAACCCACATCCTTATAATCACAAAAACTGAGTGCTATAATCACAGCCCTGCTACTATGTAGTAGCAGCTAATGCTGCTTGTCTAATGCTTTTACTGATGATATCTTGGATAATTTGATCTTTAGACCAATTAGTGACATTAATGATGCAGTGTGATACTTTGTTGTTGTTTAATCCTAGGTCTGACAGACTTATGATCAAAAACATTCTGGCTATGACCATTCCATTTTTGAGGAATATCTGGACCTACATTATCCAGCCAATATCTTCTTATTTTTTTTAACATGGCATAAAGCCACCTCCTCATCTCAAATACTTACTCTTCCCCCTCATAGTCCAAGGGGATTTTTCCTTTTCCCTGTTATTTTCCTGTCTTGCAAGATATTTAAAAAAAAAAAACCCTCAGTACACACTGTAAAGTGGTTGGCATAAGGAAAAGTATTTAGTTGTAGAAACCAAGCCAAAGCTAACATTGGAACTTGACACAGCGCTGCAGCTTGCTGGGTCCTGTGAAGCCACTATCTCATTCTAGCATAGAAAACAAACACTAAATGACAATGATGTTGGGGAATGATTTGAGGGATATTTGACTGTTACTTTTAGCAGGTATCATCATTGGTTCACTAGCATTGTGTTGTATTTTTAGGTAGGCTACAGCATTCTGTTTAATATGATGGTCCTTAGCTATAAAAGAAATCAATATATTTTATTTTGAGGGGAGGGGACATTGTTTTTCTAATACCCCGTTAAGAAGTTATTGTTGTTTAACCCCAGATCAGCCTTGATTGAGCAGACTTATGATTAAAGATGTCCTTGCAATGACCATCCCATTTTTTTAATATAGCAGGGACTATATTGTCCAATGTGCCCCTCCTATTCTTTTTAATAAGCTAATAGGATGTGATCTGAGGGGGATTTAGTTATTTTTTCTAGCAAGTTCCTTTTTTTCATTTCTTGAACAGTAAAAAAAAAAAAAAAAAAGAAATGGAGAATATTAATTTTGTAGATTTATATTCAGTTCATGTTTCGAAAATACATAAGAAAAGCAAAGCAAAACGTTTTTATGAGTCAGTGATTCTATTCTGTGAACAAAGTCTAAGACCTTTCTTGTTCAATAATCTCTCAAGAAGTGGAATGTGGAACTTCTGAAAACAACAATGAACCACAGAACAAAAAAAAAAAAAGAAATAAAAAAAAGCATAAAAAAAATAAACATATAATTCTCAACTTTGGAAGCAATGGTAACAAGTTTTTTAACCACTGGGTAACCTCTAGGAACCTGAACAATATTTGTTGATAATTGATTCTCTACTGTAAACAAATTGTTATTCATGTGTTGTATGTGGAATATAAGACCTTTGACCTTTGATTCTTCTAAAATTAACTTAGTAGTGGTTTCTAGTGAAATTGTTTGTGTGGCAAAAGTTGATTTTTTTTTTTGTTTTGTTTTAAGAAAAAAATGAAAAATATTTGAAGAAATGTATATACAGGCAGTATGTAGTGTCCTGTAATTATTGAAGACAACTGTTTGGAATAATGAGGAATAGGTATTATAGCCACAACTCTGCTACAAAATGGTAGCAATAAAGGGATACACCAAGATATTAATGTGGGATTATTCTTTGTTACTATTGCTTCCAAACATTTATCACTCAGATTATACCTACATATGTAGGTATAATACCATACAGATTATACCATACATATAATACCCACATATTATACTTTTACACGAAGAGTGCTGACAGTGACTTTGAAATTTCAGTCTGTTAACCTTCATTGGACTATTACAAATCGACATAAAAACAAACAATAATATATATATGTGTGTGTGTCAACACACATATACATACATACATACATACATACATACATACATACATACATACATACATACACATATATATATATATATATATATATATATATATATATATATATATATGTGAACACATATATACAAGTACAAACCTAGACATACAGATAGATATGGGCTGAAATATACTCATTCTCATAAACACACACATTCGCACAAATGGTTATATATACACACAATTTGCTCTTAGCCATTGTCTAAAAACAAGTGAAACATCCCCAGTCAAAAGCATTGTGATATTGTATTTTTCTGGGTTGACTCGAACACTGATCTGAAAAACCAAACATCAATTTTTAATTAGTTCCACAGTCATTACATCTCTACTATTCACTTATGGACTGATAAAAGAACATATCGTTACTTACTACTGTACTTGATGACCACCAGGGTGAATTTTACAGTTTGAAATACTTTTTCCTGTTGCCCAATACAGATAATGTGTTTTTTGTCGAGACACCTCACCTCTGCTGGTACCTATTTGGCTAACATTTCTTTTAAGTTACTTCTACCATTGTCTATGACAGATGGATTTTACAGCGTGAATTATCTTATATCATTATCCACGACCCATAAGTTTTTCTGTTTAAATCACATCTACCATTAGCCAGTTCTAAATCGGTTGTACATTCTGAGACATTTCTACTGTTACCCACCATGGATGATATGGAATATTGCTACTGCCACCCTCCACAGCCACAGGTAACAAAAGAAAAAAAAAAAAAAAATAGAAGTATTTCTTTTCCATCTCTGTTGCCTGAATCCATCTACTTTATCTCTTTCTCTCTCATCTCTCCTTTTTTTTTCTCTTTCTTGCCTCCCACTCTTCTTTCTCTCTTGCCTCCCTCTCTTTCTCTTGCTTCTCTCTCTCTCTTTTATCTTAAGCTGGTAATGTTATTGCAGTTATTCTTCTTAGATCGGTAAAGCACCAAACAAAATAGCTTGAAGTATTTCCTCAACTCCTTTTATATTCTGGCTTAAATCCTACTGAGATCAATTTTGTTTTCAATTCTTTCACATCTTCAGATCCTGAGGTTCATTTGAATCAACTCAGTATTCCAAGCAGCAGCTTAACACTTTAGCATTCAGATTACTCTATTGGATGTAGGGCTTATTTATTAACATTATTATGAATTAATCCTGCATTATCTAACGGCTTTGAGATTTCACTGATGTGATTGTTTATATTTTGAATGACATTGTAGGGTAGGTGTGAGAGGCTGGACCTAGTCAGTTTGAATGTAAAACAGGTAGAATATTTTGGGCTGGATATGCCCATTTTAAATACTAAAGGGTTAAATAAACGATAATGTTAATTATATTGCTAAACTCCTTCCAAATTCTTGATTGTCTTCAAAATTAATTAAAAAGACAAAGTCTGTGAATTTCTTGGGTTCAGAAATATGATAACAAATATAAGACATGAGATATGGAGTAGGGAGAGATATTGTTGGAGAAGGAAATGTAATGAAAGGGTTTATGCAAGACATGTACAGTTATCAACAGCAGCTGTAGTACAAGTTGTAGGAGAGAGTGGTTAGCTAAGTGCTGGTGAGTGAAGGCTTGCTCATAGATTCTTTATTTAGATGTACTCTGGAGTGTGCATGTGTGCATAGGAGGTGCATTGTGCTTGCATAGTTTCAAAATGTATCTGCAGCAACCTGTGCATTCATCACTATCATCATCACCATCTTTGAACATCCGCCTTCCATGCTGGCATGGTTTGGACTGTTTGACTGAGGACTGGCAAGCCTGGAGGCTGTGCCAGGCTCCAATCTGTTCTGGCAAAGTTTCTACAGCTGGATGCCCCTCCTAATGCTAACCACTCCGAAAGTGTAGTGGGTGCTTTTTATGCGTCACTGGTATGGGAGCCAGTCAGGTGGCACTGGCATCGGCCACTATAAAAAAAGACCCTTTGACACTGACATGATTTGAAAAAGCAGCCTTCTGCTCAGGCATTAGATGCTGTACCTTTGCGCCTGAGGGCCATATTATATAATTCTATGCACATTTAGGTGCAGCATGGCTGGGTGGTAAGAAGTTAGTTTCCTAAGCACATGATTTTGGGGTTCAGTCCCACTGCATGGCACCTTGGGCAAGTGTCTTCTATAGTCTTGAACTGACCAAAGTCTTCTGAGTGGATTTGGTCAATGGAAACTGAAAGAATCCCATTGTATATATTATAGGATGTGTATATATATACATATATATATATATATATATATATATATATATATATATATATATGAGTGTGTGTGTGTGTGTGTGGTTGTGTTTGTGTCTTCTTGCGTTGACGTTTCTAAATGAATGTCACCATCATACAAACAGTACTGTTCATTTCCAATCTTCTGTGAAAACATGTCATGGGGCAAATGTCATCTTATTTGGAAACAGATGAGGATTGGCAACAGGAAGGGCGGTCTGGCTGTAGAAAAACCTACCTCAACAAATTCTGTCTGACCTGTACAGTCATGGAACAGTGGACATGATGATGATGGTTTAGGTTGCATTATCTCTTTTGTTGCTATACTCCTGTTGAACTACACTGCTTTTGTTTCAATTACATTTTAAAATAATGAAGAATTTAGTAAATTTAGTAAAAAGATGGTGTTTAGAACATAAATTCACATGAAATTTTGATGTAAAGTTTTGATTTAGATTCGCTTTAAAACAAGAAGATTGTATCACAGAACACTGTGATCTGATGTGGCTTGGCATTAAAATTGTTATATAAACTGATTTTAGTATCTGACTGCTAATTTA
>NC_142931.1:20093590-20103590 GCF_046866305.1 Octopus bimaculoides | reverse complement strand
CACGCTCAAAATGGTGCATCTCATGTGCCACCCGCACAAGAACCAGTCCAGGGGCACTGGCAACGATCTTACTTGGCTTGCCGGGTCTTCTCACGCACAGCCCATTTCCAAAGGTCTCGGTCCGTAGTCATCGCCTCGGTGAGGCCCAATGTACGAAGGTCTTGCCTCACCACCTCAGCCCAGGTCTTCCTGGGCCTACCTCTTCCACGGGTTCCCTCAACTGTTAGGGTGTGGCACTTTTTCACGCAGCTATCCTCCTCCATTCTCACCACATGTCCATACCAGCGCAATCGTCTCTCTTGCACGCCACAACTGATGCTTCTAATGTTCAGCTTTTCTCTCAAGATACTTACACTCTGACGGGTATTCACATTGACATTACACATCCAACGGAGCATACTGGCTTCATTCCTTGCGAGCTTACGTATGTCCTCAGCAGTTACAGCCCATGTTTCACTGCCATGTAGCATGGTTGTTCGTACGCATGCGTCATACAGTCTGCCTTTTACTCTGAGTGAGAGTCCCTTTGTCGCCAGCAGGGGTAAGAGCTCTCTAAACTTTGCCCAGGCTATTCTTATTCTAGCAGCTACACTTTCAGCGCACCCACCCCCACTACTAACTTGGTCGCCCAGATAGCGGAAGCTATCGACTACCTCTAGTTTTTCACCCTGGAATGAGATAGAAGTTGTTTCCTGTTTGTTTGCAGTCTTTATTGCACCTGAACATCTGCCACAAACAAAAACTAACTTGCTAGTTAACCTGCCTTTGATGTTGCTGCACCTCTTATGTGTCCATAGCTTGCACCGGGTACATCTTATAGAGTTACTACCTACTCCTTTTCTACATACTGAGCAGGGCCATCTACCTGAAGGGGTTTGTGTTTTATCTACCTTCCTACTTATTAGGATTTTGGTTTTAGCTAGGTTGACTCTAAGGCCCTTCAATTCTAGACCTTGCTTCCACACCTGAAACTTCTCCTCTAGTTCTGATAGTGACTCCGCAATTAGGGCAAGGTCATCAGCATAGAGGAGCTCCCAGGGGCAACCTGTCTTGAACTCCTCTGTGATTGCCTGGAGGACTATGGTAAATAATAGGGGGCTGAGGACGGAACCTTGGTGGACCCCTACCTCTACCCGGAATTCATTGCTGTACTCATTTCCAACCCTCACCTTACTGGCCGCATCTCTGTACATGGCTCGCACAGCTCTCACTAGCCATTCTTCTATCCCAAGTTTCCTCATTGACCACCAGATAAGGGATCGGGGGACCCTGTCAAAGGCTTTCTCCATGTCAACGAAAGCCAGGTACAGAGGTTTATCCTTGGCTAGGTATTTCTCTTGCAACTGTCTCACTAGAAATAAGGCATCAGTAGTGCTTTTACCTGGCACGAACCCAAACTGCATCTCATCTAAATTGATTCGCTCCCTAATTAGTTGGGCTATGACCCTCTCTGTAACTTTCATAACCTGATCTAACAGCTTGATGCCTCTGTAATTATTTGTATCTAAAGCGTCCCCTTTACCTTTGTAGCAGTTGACTATGATGCTGCTACACCAGTCATAGGGTATGACTCCTTCGTGTATCACCTGGTTCGTAATACGGGTGACTAGGCTATAGCCAACACTGCCAGATATTTTGAGCATCTCTGCAGTGATTCCTGATGGGCCGGGGGCTTTCCCGGTCTTCATACTCTTAATTGCTTTATCTACCCTGGTACTATCAACTCGGATAGCTGGTCCCTCTATTGGGTCGACATAAGGCAGGCTCTCTTTCTCCCATTCATTCTCTTTATTAAGCAATCTATCGTAGTGGCATCTCCAGACCTCTTTCTTTGCATCCTCATTTAATGCAAGCGTACCATCATCCATGCGAACACATTTCTCTCCTACAACATCACTATTCTCTCTCCTACACTGTCTTGCAACCCGAAATACCTCGAGTCTTTGGTCCTCACGGCGCAGAACATTGGCAAATCTTTCCTTATCTGCTTCCCCTCTGGCTAAATAAACCTGTCGCCTAGCCTCCCTTCTGGCACATTGGTACAATTCCCTGCTACCACCGTTCTTCCAGTCCTTCCAAGCTTGTTTCTTTTGTCTAATAGCCCTGTCTACCTCCTTGTTCCACCACCACGTTACTCTGGGTTGGGAGGGGACCTTACACCACCCACAAATCTGGTCGGTGGCTTTCAACAGGTTGTCCCGCAGAAATCTCCAATTGTCTTCCACGTTGTATGATGCTATATCCCCTTCTATTTCGTTAAATGCTTCAAGTAACTTGTCTCTAAGTCTCTGTCCGTTTGCAGGGTCTTTAAGCTTCCACACCCTTCTTCTCCAAGCCTGTCTAATTCTGGGCACCCATTTTGCCTTGATCCCAAATGTATATTTATATATATAAATGTATATAGATATATGTGTGTATGTGCGTGTGTATAATACATATTTGCATACACACACGTATATATATATATATATATATATATATATATGTATATATATTTGGTCAATTTTTACTAGTCCACTGTTTGCTTCAGCTGTTACCTAAATAACATTTATTTATATTTTGTCCTTGTTATTTTGTTGTGTTTCATTTTTATTTTATCCACCTTTATTTGGTTATTCATTTTTGTATCAAATCGATATTACGCCAAAACTCTCGCTACATAAAATTGTTTGTGAAAATTGTCACATGGATTTTCTCTGGTAATGGTAGGATTAAAAGAAGAAGAATAATACAAAAAAAAGAAAGGCAAGGTGGGGGAAAGAATGGGAATAAGAACATCAAACATAACCATGAGGGAGAGAGAGAGAGAGAGAGAGAGAGAGAGAGAGAGAGAGAGCAATACCATTTTTTGGATAAAGAAACATCAAACAAACCAAAAATACATTTAATTCCATTTTTGACTTTTTTTAACTGATGTTGTTTGTTTGTTGTTGTTGTGGCTATTGTTGTTGTAGTTATTGTGCTTGTTGTTGTTGTCTCAATAATTAGGTCTTATACTAGGGATTGTTGCGTTCCCTTTAGAAGGAAATTGCAATGAGCATCTTGGATCCCAGTGCATTTTGTGTATTTCATGTCAAATCTGTTGGCATTCATATTGAATTTATCATACATTTTTCTGTATTCTAAACATTTATTTCAAATTACATCTGTCTGTCTATACATTTACCCAGCATAGAACATATTATAAATACATATGTATGTATGTATGTATATATGTGTGTGTATATGTATGTGTGTTTGTGTGTGTGTGTTTGAGTGCATATATCTATATATATATATATATATATATATATATATATGAATTTGGTGGTTTATGCCAACCAAATGAGAGATGAATGCTCAATACATGTAGGGGATATTGGTTTTTTTATTGACTCATGACTCCAGTTTCATGCTTCTGTGATTTTGCCTGAAGATCCCAGTAGCATGAAACTGAGACATGATACAAACACTCAGTTGTGGTTTCAATAAAAAAAATAATATATACATACACACACATACTTTATATTCATTTTATACATACATCATCATCATCGTTTAACGTCCGCTTTCCATGCTAGCATGGATTAGATGGTTTGACTGAGGACTGGTGAACCAGATGGCTGCACCAGGCTCCAATCTGATCTGGCAGAGTTTCTACAGCTGGATGCTCTTCCTAATGTCAACCACTCCGAGAGTGTAGCGGGTGCTTTTTACATGCCACCGGCACGGGGCCAGTCAGGCAGCACTGGCATCAACCAGGCTTGAAAGCTGCTTTTTACATGCCACCGGCACTGGAGCCAGTCAGGTGGCACTGGCATCGACCACACTCGAATGGTGTTTTTTATGTACCACTAGCATGAGAGCCAGTCAGGTGGTACTATATATATATATATATATATATATATATTGGGTGGGTGGAGTAGTGTGCTAAATTTACCTGTTACAGCTGAGTCCCTCATCTCCAGTCTTCTGTAGAAACATCACCAGCCATGAGGAAATATTACTTTGTTTGAAAACAAGTGGGTGTTAGTGATAGGAAGAACATCTGATCATAGAAAAATCTACCTCTGGGAATTCTGTCTTACTCATGCTAGCATGGAAAAGTGGCATTAAATGATGGCATTTTAAATAATTATGATGACTATATTGACTGATTAATATTAGCTACATAATTATCTACTATAATAATACTCTTGTGTATTTCTCCTTCACAACATATGAATGAGAAAGGAAGGGGTGATAGTTGAATAAGGAAGGAAGGGGTGATGGCAAAGTTGGTCGTGGAACGATGGAAGTTCTGCGGTGAAAAGAGAAAAATCATCTGCGTGAATATATGTGTGTATGTAAAAGGGAGTCATGTGAATGTTTGTGTGTGTGTGTGCGTGGTGGGATGGTGAACATTCAACTCTGAAAAGAAAAATCAAACAGTGTTTCAACTCTGTGTGAGTATATGTGTGTATGTGTGTGCATGTACAAGGGAGGTATGTGAATGTTTGTATGTGTGATTATTATGCACCTTATTTTGTACCTTATTTATATATAAAATACTACAATTAGCCATGATTTTTGATGGAATGGAGCCAGCTAGTGTATTATAAAATATATAATCCTTTGACAGTCATATTAATCTGACAAATGTATTGCTTGTTTATTTCCATTGTTTTGAATTAATTCTACATGATCTGTAGCTTCAAGATTTTAACAATGTGATTCAAGTATAAGGCTTGAAACTTTTCAGCATTAAACTGCATGCTATTCTTCTAAGCCCACTTGTGTATTTCATCCGACTCATTTCAGATGCTTAGTGTCTTCAGGGTTCTGTATCACCTGTGAGACTTTTGCATAACTTGTGATCGTGGCTCTCTGTGTGGCTGAGGGCATATCTGAGAGGGACATTATGAAATTATGAACAGTAGTGGTCTCAAAACAGTACCTTGCAGAACACTGCTCACTATTTGCATGTCATTTGAGGTGGCCCCATTGGCTACTGCTTTGTTTATTTACATTGTTTTGAATTAACCCTGCATGATCTCGTAGCTTCAAGCTTTTAATGATGTGATTGTTTGTTTTTAGAATGACATTGTAGAGTAGGTGCAAAAGGCCAAATCTGGCTGGTTTGAACATAATACAGGTACAATATTTGGGCCTGACAGGGTTTGATAATATATAATTTATATATTGATTGCATGATGCTTGTGTATGAAGTGGGATGCTGCATGGCAGTAATATATTGGCTTTGAATGCAGAGAATTTGTGAAGATTGGAAAGAAACCAAGTGAGCATGATCTACTTGAAATGTAATGTTAGTTTTTACATAGAAGATGGAGCACAAATGAGCTGAGAGGAAAACTGCATAAGAGGAATCACGTGTAGTGTGCAATAGAGATGACTGCATTGGTATTGAGATGTGATGTGAAAGGAGGATGATTGTTGAGTAAAAAAAAAAAGAACATAGTGCCAAGCAATCTAAGTAGAAGGAATTTGTGGATGAAGGGAGAGAAAAGAAGAGAGGAAGATGTGGTGTAGAATGATCTCAGGTGGCTCAACATCAAGAAGTAGATCAACAAAGGATACTAACAATTGGCAAGATGCAATACTGGAAATTTCTTTTCTTTTTGTGCAAGCACTGAAAAAAAGAAAACCGTAAAATGATGTTGGCGGCAGCGGTGTTGGTGATAATGGTATATATAACATACAGTTTTAGAATTTTGTATATGCATTCCTTTTTATGAAGATTGTACATATCCACCTTCACACATATAATATATTTTTGTGTTTGTGCATGTTTCTTGCATGCACATGTGAAAGCTTATATCATACATACTTCTGTATACATGCGTATATTGATATAGACGTACTTTATATAAGTCTATTATTCTATCCAGATCTTTGTGTATGTACCTATATCTCATATACATGTGTTTGTGAATGTAAATCATATATACACACTTTTCTGTGCACATGTATATTAATATAGATATACTTTATATATAGGAAACTTGGGATAGAAGAATGGTTAGTGAGAGCTGTGCGAGCCATGTACAGAGATGCTGCCAGTAAGGTGAGGGTTGGAAATGAGTACAGCAATGAATTCCGGGTAGAGGTAGGGGTCCACCAAGGTTCCGTCCTCAGCCCCCTCTTATTTACCATAGTCCTCCAGGCAATCACAGAGGAGTTCAAGACAGGTTGCCCCTGGGAGCTCCTCTATGCTGATGACCTTGCCCTAATTGCGGAGTCACTATCAGAACTAGAGGAGAAGTTTCAGGTGTGGAAGCAAGGTCTAGAATTGAAGGGCCTTAGAGTCAACCTAGCTAAAACCAAAATCCTAATAAGTAGGAAGGTAGATAAAACACAAAACCCTTCAGGTAGATGGCCCTGCTCAGTATGTAGAAAAGGAGTAGGTAGTAACTCTATAAGATGTACCCGGTGCAAGCTATGGACACATAAGAGGTGCAGCAACATCAAAGGCAGGTTAACTAGCAAGTTAGTTTTTGTTTGTGGCAGATGTTCAGGTGCAATAAAGACTGTAAACAAACAGGAAACAACTTCTATCTCATTCCAGGGTGAAAAACTAGAGGCAGTCGATAGCTTCCGCTATCTGGGCGACCAAGTTAGTAGTGGGGGTGGGTGCGCTGAAAGTGTAGCTGCTAGAATAAGAATAGCCTGGGCAAAGTTTAGAGAGCTCTTACCCCTGCTGGCGACAAAGGGACTCTCACTCAGAGTAAAAGGCAGACTGTATGACGCATGCGTACGAACAACCATGCTACATGGCAGTGAAACATGGGCTGTAACTGCTGAGGACATACGTAAGCTCGCAAGGAATGAAGCCAGTATGCTCCGTTGGATGTGTAATGTCAATGTGAATACCCGTCAGAGTGTAAGTATCTTGAGAGAAAAGCTGAACATTAGAAGCATCAGTTGTGGCGTGCAAGAGAGACGATTGCGCTGGTATGGACATGTGGTGAGAATGGAAGAGGATAGCTGCGTGAAAAAGTGCCACACCCTAACAGTTGAGGGAACCCGTGGAAGAGGTAGGCCCAGGAAGACCTGGGCTGAGGTGGTGAGGCAAGACCTTCGTACATTGGGCCTCACCGAGGCGATGACTACTGACCGAGACCTTTGGAAATGTGCTGTGCGTGAGAAGACCCGGCAAGCCAAGTAAGATCGTTGCCAGTGCCCCTGGACTGGTTCTTGTGCGGGTGGCATATGAGATGCACCATTTTGAGCGTGGCCGTTGCCAGTACCGCCTGACTGGCTCCTGTAGGATTTTCGAGCGAGATCGTTGCCAGTGCACCTGGACTGGCTTGTGCGGGTGGCACATAAAAGACACCATTTCGAGCGTGGCCGTTTTCGTGCGGGTGACACGTAAAAGCACCCACTACACTCTCTGAGTGGTTGGCGTTAGGAAGGGCATCCAGCTGTAGAAACTCTGCCAAATCAGACTGGAGCCTGGTGTTGCCATCCGGTTTCACCAGTCCTCAGTCAAATCGTCCAACCCATGCTAGCATGGAAAGCGGACGTTAAACAATGATGATGATGATGATGATGCCTATTATTCTGTCAAGACAGCTTATGTATATGATATGCACATGTTTGTGAATGTGTATGCTTATGATAATATATATGTGTGTGTGTATATATAAATATACATATATAGATACATATATATATATATACATACATATATATATATATATATATATATATATATATTTATTTATTTTATTTATTTATTTATTTTTAGGCATCTTGTATGTATATTAGCATAGATTTAGTTTATAGGTGTATTAGTCTCTCAACAGCTTGTGTATATATGATGGATTATAATGAAAGTATGTCATAGAGAATTTGCATCTGTTTATCTTCTACATCATTTGGCTGCTGGCTCTCTGAAACTACAAAACTGTTACTTTGATTTGTAAAAAAATATATTTTTTCAAATCTCCTATGATTTCCTGTTTGAAAGAAATTAGAGAAAAATATTATACTGTAATAGATTTATTAATTTCTTTCCTTAAAAAAGAAATATATTTTTGTCAAGATGGCTACACAATATTTAGCACTGTATTTTCATATCTGCCTTTGTGATAAGGATTGTGACCTGTATGTGTGTTTGTGTGTATATTTATAGCACTACATTTTCATGACATCTGTATGTGTATATGGATGTATGTGTGTGTATGTAGAAATATATTTATATATATACATACATACATACATACATACATGTATACATGCATACATACATATGTACATGTACACATACATACATACACTATATATATATATATATATATATATATATATATATATATATACACACATATATATATACACCATAAAGACGGAAAATCACGGTGGTGCTCCAGCATGACCACAGCTACTTGGCTGAAACCCATATATAAATAAATAAATATATATACATATATATATATAAATAAACATATATATATATATATATATATATATATATATATATATATATAGTGAAAACGAGAAATAGTGATGCAGATAAACATGCTCGGGCATTATGTATAAAATATACATACATACAAATATACATGAAAATATATATATGAATACAGAAATATCCCCATATGATTTGTTTTTTTTTATTTGATTTGATCCAGTTTCAGCTCATGAGCTGTGGCCATAATTTTACTTCACTAATTCTTTTTAGAAATTGACACTTGGTGCATGAGGGAGTTTGATGCCACTGCCCTCATCTGCACTTCCTGCTGTGAAGTTGGTTCATCTGAGACACTTGACAGTAAGAGGTCCAGTTTCATTTTGAAATCACCTTCATCCACCCCATGTAGGTCTCTCAAGTCCTTCAGGAGGATATTGAGGAGCCCAGGCTGTTGCAATATCTTGTTCTATATCTTGATGGCAAATTTGGAGTCCTTGGCACTATGCAGTGGTGCTCTGTTCTCGCATTTGTGTAACTCTCATTGCCAAAGTTTGGGACAAGTCCCTCTAGGATTTTCCAGATGTATATTATGGCATATCTTTCTCACTAAGGAATAGAGTCTTAATCTCTTGAGTCTTTCCCAGTAGTTTATATGCTGCACAGAGGCTATCTTCTTCGTGTAGCTTCGTTGGATTGCCTCAAGTTCTGCAATTAATTTGACACTGGTTAGTGACCATAGGTGGGAGCAATAGTCAAAGTGGCTTAAGACAAGTGTCCTACAGAAGACCCTCTTTGTTTCCTGATCTCTTGTTCTAAAAGTTCTAAGAATCCATCCAGTCAGACGCCTGCATTTCATTGCCAACTTAGCAACATGCACAAAGAAGGATGCATCATTACTCATTTAGATGCCGAGGTCTCGCACTGACTGTGTCTCTGGGATTGCAATCCCTCCAAGTCCAGTGTATTTAATTGGTATTGCATTTAGTTTTGCATGCTGATAGCACAAGGCTTGAAACTTTTCCGCATTAAACTGCAAGCTATTCTTCTCAGTGCACTTGTATATTTCATTCAACTCACATTGTAGGTGCATAGTGTCTTTAGGGTTCTGTATCACCTTTGAAACTTTTGTGTCATCTGCGTAACTGGTGATCGTGGCTCTCTGTGTGGCTGAGGACATGTCTGACAGGGCTATCATGAACAGTAGTGGTCTCAAAATAGTGCCTTGCAGAACACCGCTCACTATTTGTCTGTCATTGGAGGTGGCCCTATTGGCTACTACAACCTGACTACTATCCTTCAGAAAGTCACGCTGCCATTCTCCCAATTTCCCGACAATGCTGAGATTACACAGTTTGTGACATATCATTTCATGATAGACTTTATCAAAGGCCTTTCGCAAAGTCGAGATATATCACTTCCACATTTGAGTGGTCGAGCAGCTGTTTCAACATCCAGTCATTGTATTATACAAGCTGAGTCAGGCAGCTTCTTCCTGGTCAGAAACCATGTTGGGTGTCAGTCAGCAACTCATTTTCCTCAAGGAAGGTGATTAGTTTTCTTCTGACTATTTGTTCCATGACTTTGCTTGATGTGCGAGATCAGAGAGAT